>NC_056742.1:221355692-221368192 GCF_019279795.1 Protopterus annectens | reverse complement strand
AGATAATTGTTTACTCTGTATAAGGTACTTAGTTTTTGATGATTTTTTTAACCACATGCGATATACAGTGGTCAAATTTCAACTGGTCATCTATGAAAATATCTAGCAATTTTGAATGGTTTACTTGTTCTAACATTGTGTTGTTGCAGAAATGATAATAAATAGTGTTGGCTTGATAGAGATGTGTTTTGAATAGTAATTTAGTTTTCTTAGGGTTTAGAAGTAGTTGTGAATTATTTAGCCATGTTTTAATTGATAAGAAGGATTGTCGTATAATATGCCAGTGATTAGAGAGAGATTTAGGAGAGCAGTTACTACTGACATTTAAAAAGTAGTACTACTGTTCGAATCTTTGACAAAATCATCCAATTCATCATTGTTACAGTCTCAAAAAAACAGAAGATGATCATTATATCTCCTATAAATTCTAACATGACCAAAAAGTAGGCATCTAACTTAAAATTCATGCTGCCACCAACTTATCACTAAATTGACAAAGTGCGGTACATATGGGCATTCATAGCCACACCTTTGATCTGGTCATAAACATCATTATGAAATCTTAAAAAAAATTACAAAATACTAAATCAAGCAAAAGATGTATAGTATTGATCTTGCTATTAATTAAATTAAAATATTCAGTTAGATAGTTTCTAGCAAATTGTATGCCTTTATCTTGCAGAATAGAAGCATATAATGATACATCTTCATTACCTATAATCCGTTAATTCTTTAGACGATCCAAACAAACCCAGTAATCTTTAAGGTTAAACTGTGAATGTTGTACTACATGATTCAGTCTATAATCGAACACAACAGCAATACATTCAGTTTTACTAGACATTATCAGCCTAAAAGTAGGATCAACATTATATTTCTGAATTTTAGGGGTCCCCAATATTTTTCATAATTTTGGATAATTGTTCACCTTAATTGCATTTTCGGCATAATCCACCCTTTTCTAAAATATAAAATCAAAAAGACAATGATCAATTAACTTATACCTCCTATTTACAAATTCATTAGTAACTAATTTATAACATGATGTATCTGATAATAAATGTATCATCTTGTTATTGTTTAAGTCCATATCCATAAGGACCACTGCCGTACTCTTATCAGCTTTCATAATTCATATATCAGTATGTTGCTGCAAGCTAAACATTGCTATTCTCTCATCCATATGACCTTCCAAAAATCATCCTCACATTTCAAGAAATGTATGGTGTGCCGACTAAGGAAAGATTACTTGTACTTTTACTATGAATAATATTACTATTGCAAGCATCAAAATGTTTAACACCATTCAAAATATACCTTAAGTTATGCTTCTAACAAATAATGTAAAATCAGTTAACAATTCACTGACATTAGCTTTCATACTGAAAGTAAATGTCAGCCCTATTTTTAACACTTTATATTGATTTTCATCAAGTATAAACACACTTAGATTTAAAATTGGACAATTAAACATGAAGTCCATCTTCCACAACTTCAACTTTTTTTTCTGTATCTACCCTTTGATCTCGAAATCCCCTTTTGATTGTGTTGACTTTGTTGGAAGTAAAAGGAACTGTGACTTCATTATTGATAACTGGCTAACCTTTGTCACATTGCTCATTAATAATGAACTAGATTGTTCATCATAGCCTGTGTGATCCAGTTTCTTAGATCTTCTCGATAGAGGTGAAAGTTCTACATTCGAGGAGAATTCAGAATCTGTAATTAAATTATTATTTGACACAGTATTATGACGGTGTCCATATTAACTGCTTGATTCATTGTCTTGTTAGCATGCCCTTTGTTTAAGGGATAAGCTAAGCCCTTATTGTATGCTTCCAAATCTCTTGAAATATTCTTCTGTTATTTTTTGAATGAAAGTTGCTACATGCCTATCGACTTTAGTTGCTATACTATCATACAAAGAGCTACACGGTTCAAAATAGGGATCTTTTTTAACCTTCGCATCCAGTAACTTAATCTGACTTTTAAAGAGATAACTTTAACAGTATTATGGTGTATAAAAAGTTTTAACATAGGCAAACCAGTCCTATTAAAAAGTTCAACCAATGTTCTGTAAATCCGATTAAATTCCATTAGGAAATGTATACAGTCTTAGCCCCACAGTAGCTTGTTCAAGCACCACACAATGCCCTAAAGATCTCATAACACTTAAAACTTTAACAACTTAGATTCCAAGTTATGTGAAACATACATTTGAAAAAGACATGTGAGAAACTACAGTGCTGTTGTTTGCTGAGCTATGGATTACACCACAATTAAAAGGATTAACAGAATGGTTAAAAAACTGCTCAGTGCTGTTGGTATTTAATACCATTCCAGCAAAATCACTATCTGTTGTAGCCACATTAGCATTGCAAACATTAACATTTCAAATATTAATATCACTGGAAGTGCATGTTGTTGCAGAAATAGCATTTTTTTTTAGTTATTTTGACAATATTGTCAAGCACAGACTGTGTTTGACCAACCAATGAAAAAAAGAACTGTGTCAATCCCAGAAGGTCACTAGGAAATTTATGAATAGTAACATGTTAGAAACAGCCACAATGGTAGAATTAGTGGAATTATTATCTGAAGCTACACTGTCTTTCATAATAAATACTGATGGAGCATACAATCACATATTATGCAAACAAAATATATGAACAGTAGCAGTAGCAAACAAACAATTAAAACCACTAATAAATACTATAAAATAACTACTGTAGAAAGACAGAAGGCACCAGTTATGTACACTGAGCCTTTTACTTGTTTATTACACATTAGAACTTCATCAGAACTAATGTGCTTATATAACCACAGCTTAGATGAACTAGTGAGCCCAC
The DNA here is from genome assembly GCF_019279795.1 of Protopterus annectens. Taxonomy (NCBI): domain Eukaryota; kingdom Metazoa; phylum Chordata; order Ceratodontiformes; family Protopteridae; genus Protopterus; species Protopterus annectens. The sequence continues at coordinate 221,365,343 of NC_056742.1, read as the reverse complement.
ACAAGAATTCATTAAAACACTTAAACATTTAAAGTGGTTATATACAAAAATCACTATATAAATTATATCACTTAAAATACTGCTAATGACATTTAAAAATACTACCAAAAGATAATAAATACATCTAAAGTCATAACTGTGGATGAGTAAAGTCGATTACTAAATGATTGCAAAACACACTTACTGTTTATCATTCCATTTAAACCAGATTACCTAGCTGCATGTAATAATAGCTGTCAATAAACTTCCCTACATTCCAATAAATTGTTCACATCACTTCTATTAGTTGTATCAAAAATACAGTCCAGTAAAGAAAAAAAAAACAAAAAAACTAAACTTCTTAAACTCTTTACAAAGACTTAAACTCTTTACAAAGAGAAGCATGCTTAGTTAATGCTAATGACAGGGACAGTGTAATATCGACAGTCTGTTGCAAAATGACAAAAAAAAAATCACTGAAAATGTTCAAAGATATGTATCTTGTGGCAGAGATCCTATTATATATAGGTCAGTGCAGTGGCAACTGGTGACTTCAAATCAAAGGGGGGCTGCAGAAGACAGCTGAGTGGGTGTGGCCAAAGTAAAGGGTGTGGCCAACTAGAAAGGGGTGGACCTATGTTCAATACTACAAAAATTGAGACTTTAATTAAATATTCTACCAAGGGTACCAAACATTGGCTACATGACAGCTTACTAAATATCTAGATGGAAGCAAAAAGGTTGTGAGGCATGAAAAAATAAATTACTTTTTAAATACATTACTGGAATGCCAGTCAAAATCAAGTATAAAAAAACAAGCAGCACTCAACTCAAACCATTTCTCCTTGCACTGCAGTTCCAATTATAATTTATATTCAGCTTTATAAAAGTTCCTAGTAACGTGCTGAAAGTAGCAATCGCTGTGATACCCCCACTTGTAAAAATGTTTCTTATCCAAAAAAGATCTGCTGCCTGACAACAACTCTCCACTTGTTTCATGAGGAAAACATGATCAAAGTAAAAAATGAATAGCAAACAAGAAACAAGCCCAAGAGAAATTGCTTAAAGGATTACTACACATATTATGGGCCACACATGATAGATTGGCATTCTGTTTAGTTTATGGGTAAGACCTGCAAAGATGACTGCAAGTCTCCAACAAATGTAATGAGCTTCTGAAAATACTGTAATCATGTCCTTTATTACAAAAACTGTCATATGCATTTCAGTACCTAAGGCTTATACGTTATCTAGTTATGTAAATATTGTCTGCATGGCAACAACAAAAAGTCTTTCAATGTTGGTAATTCTTTAACATTATGCTTATTAAAGCTTACTTGCATCTTACAATCTCAGACAAGCTTACCTGATGGCCATTAAAGCATTGTTACTTAAACACAGAGCAGCAGGTACTGCAACAACATGCATTTTCTGAATAATAAGAAGCATAAACCAACAGTATAAAAATATGACAGAAAAAACAGAACATTCTGCATAATCAAGGACAGATGAAAAACCACTGACTGTAGTACTTCTTTCTGTCTTGGATGGGGGGATACTCTGCACACGTACACTGCATAAGTGCTCCTTGCCTTGCTTGGACACATCCAGAGTCAATACATGGGGGAGTGGAGTGCAACAAGTATGTCACAATTTAAAATTTCTCTGGCTGATGGTGATGGCCCTGACACATTTGTCATACCTCTCAACTTCAGAGCAAGAAATCTGGACAAAAACATAAATAGAAGTGGGACAAATTCCCAAAAATAAGAACAAGTTTTAAATATTGCTCTTATAAACTTAGAAAGATAATAGAATAGTAAGATTTGCATTAGTATGAATTTTCTGAAGGGTATGAAGTCTGAAACTTAATGTCTGTCATTATTTAGTGACTTCATTCCTAAATGATTTGCCAGAAAACCACAAATTTTATGAGGAACAAACCAAAATTAAGAAGCAAAAATAGGTTCATTCTGCAAAAATCTGGTCAGTTGAGAAGTATATTTCAGCTGGGACTGTCTTTGAGTTTGCCACCCTTCCCTCCCTCATAAAATCATGGTTGAATGGGGCCTCCCCACTGCAGCCATTCCAATGTCCCATTAATTGGCTATTTTGCTCCATTTACCTTAAACACTGTAAAGTGCATACTGATTCACTTCTACTATGATCTGGATTTCATTTAAAAGATTTATTTTACATTTTACAGCACAAACACTAATAGACATCTGCTAAACAAAGCAATGCAGTCGCACCTTGAAAATAGACAGCATTAAAACTTTCTCTTCCTTTGAAACTCACATTCATTGAAACAGCATTGAAACCCACATTCAAAGAAAATACATCTGGGCAGTGGCAGATAAAGATTAACGTTGGGCTGTTTTCAAATCATAGTCCCCTTGCACATGAAACTTACATGTGTTCTTTGATACACCTTCCTGATTGTATTACATTATATTCCTTGTGTAATACAGTACAGTTGTTAGACGGTGTTTTAAATGTATTATTTTGAACAATTGTCCAGTAAACAATGAAACAAAATGCATGCACCAATAATGACATAACTGCCCAGTTCAAAACATTTTCATCATAAAAGTCTACTCCAACTTCTACAGTTCACCAATATCAGTAAATATGCACAATCTCTGCAGAAGTAAAAGTCATCTAAATGATTCCACATTAAAGAGATCTGTAACTAATGAATATGTTGCTGCTAGCAAACAACTTTATATTTCATTGTTTCATCTACAAATAAAGCACCTGTTGCCCTTGAGGAATAAATTGCCTATGTTACATTAAAAAATGATAAGCTAGTAATATTGCAATAGGGAATGGATGGCAAACTGATATCGGGTTCATAGTTACTGGGTATCTCCGCCAAAAAGGACATTCTCAGGACTCTAGCATCCACCCAATTTAAAAGTACAACACAATACAATATCAGCAATGCATCTACATACTGTGGGAGTAGAACCCACAGCCTTCTGCATCAAAAGCAAGTACACTACCTGCTGTGCTATTAACAATGCAAGCAAACTTAGCATAAGCAGCACTAACCTTCTCTTCCCCTGAAGCTCTCAGCTCCTTGTAAAATCCACTCGATACTCAACTGTATCTTTTAACTTTGCAGCCCAATAAATCTGGAAAAAACTAACATTTATTGGGGGGGGGGGCAAAAGTCCAAAAAACAGGGACACATTTTAAAAATTGCTTGTATAATTTTAGAAAGTTGCTAGAAACTGCTGTGTTACCACCATGCATTTCACTACCACATTTTGAACCCAGGACCTTGTACAATACAGTCAGGGCAACATACCACTATTCCAAATCGGCTGTTTCTTGAAAAATAGGATGACTGAAACTTAAATGGATATCATTTAGTGAATTCAGTTCTCACCATAACTCTCAACCTCTTAGCACAAACAACCTGGACAAAGCCAATAATGGGGGAATACATCTCCAAAAATAGGGACACATTTCAAATATTGATCTTATAAACTTAGAAAATTGTTAGAATAAAAGGTTTTGTGTTACCATGTACTTTCTGAAGAATATGAAGTCTGAAATTCAAATGCCTGTCATTATTTAGTGGATTAATCATCCAGAAAACCACAGAGTTTAAGAGGAAAAGAACAGAACAGAACAAAAATATGAGACAATAATCTGAATAGTTTCACAAGTGGTGGTGGGTAGGGAATTCAGGTGCTTGCTACCTGCACCCAAAGTACAGGGTCTGACCCTTAGTTATTCTCTAGCCACCATTCCTGAGTTTCACACACACACACACACACACACACACACACACACACACACACACACACACACACACACACACACACACACACACGCACACACAGTACCTGGATTTGGAGTCCATTCCTGCTTCAGCTTCAAAGTTCCAGCTTTGTTTGATTCTTCCAGCAGATGCAGTCCCAGCCCATATAAGTCATTCCCATGAGAGAAGCTATCCAGTCTGCAGACATTGCAGTCTGATTCCCTTCTAGTCTATGCAGTTAGACTTCTGGGCATCTCTGTAGTCTGATGCCTTCTTCCTAATCCAGACTGGTTAAACAGCAGTCCAGATTCCTGCAAGCATGCGTGAAGTGCTATCATTTTTTTTATTTTTTGTTTTTCCTTTCTTGTTTTTTTATTTCATGTTTTTTCTTTTCTTTTTACAGCTGGGGATTCTGCAGTCCAATAGCACAAGCCGAGTGGCTGATGTAATGCCCAAAGACTCTACTTGTGAGGGAAGATGGTGACCAACTGGATGTGGAGACCTAATTCCATTTGTACACACTGTGTGTGTGTGAATGTATATATGAGTATATATCTATCTATATATATATATATATATATATATATATGTATATATATATATATATATATATATATATATATATATATATATATATATATATGCCTGTTTCCCACATTGGTCCTATGGCCCTTCCCTTTTCTGTCCCTTAGCAGGAAGTAAAGAAACATGTGATGCCATGTATGGGAAGCTTGAGCACTGTCAGGGTGCTGTCTCTTTGCACTCATCATCAGTCCCTGTGTATTTAATACCACCTGGCAGTTCATGTTGTGGTAGCCCTTCTTACTTGCATTCCATTGTGTACAGATAACCGGATGTGTATTGTAAGATGAGTTTAGTCTATAGCATCTAATATTTTGGGTAAGCAGGAAAATCATAGAAGCAATGTGTGTGGAAGTTCTTACCTCTGGTTTGCCCTTGAAACAGATATGCTCATCTACATCATGTGGAAGTAGTTTATGAGAAATATATCGCATATTCTGCAAGCCAATGATAAGTATTGTTCTAGTCATCAGTTTTTACGTATGGGGTGAACATTTTCTAATTCTGAATTTACATGGCTGCAAAAACTAAACAATGTGATGAATGTGATTGCTTGATTTGTATATGGTGGATCAGTTTATTTTATTTAGTTTCCATGTAATTTGGCTTTCTTTTCACATACACATAGAGCTTGATAAAGGTTAATAGGCTCTTGATGGTGAAATGAATGAGGGCCTCTCCAACAAAGCTAATCTCTCCATACTTGAATATCTCTCCCAATTTACAACAAATCAGGGTTCCCTTATATAGTTTCAGCAATACAAAAATGCAGTAGAACAGGGAATGTCAAATGTGGCTATTTTCATTTAATATTGTTTTTGCAGGGCACAAGTCTCCCTGCACTCACAAACTAGGGAGCGAACCTTCCACACCCTATAAACTTATATGTTTTATTTCTGAGATCTCCACACCATAGAGAAAATGGAATATTTTAGAAACCTCAGTCTCAGACTTTATATATGTAACTCTGCATGTTCATGCATACTGTCTTGCTATTCCAGGACATACACTAACACAGCTTTAAAATGTGTAAGACATTTTGCTGGCACACCTCATTTATTTGTTTGTTTGTTTCACATTTGTTAACTAGGTAGGTGGATTTGACTCTGGCACTTTAAAAACTGAGTTTACCTGTTATATATAGTTTTAATACATTCCATAATCAGACTAGTACAAGGGTTAATTATGGCAATTAATGCAGAACAGCACAGCATGTATAGATAAATAGATACACAGATATAGATACAGATATATAGAAATATAGAGCTAGATATATATAGATAGATACTTTACCAGTGAAATCAATAGAATGTAATCTATCAATACAATATATTCAATGTATTCTTGTACACATTATAAATTATTAACAATAACATTATATGTTAATACAATCAATATACATCTACCAGTTCTCACATCTACACACATATGAGGAAAAAAAAAGAGACAGCATGTCAGAACATATATCACAGGCAATAGTAACAATTAGGTTTGACAATAAGTATTCATTATACATTTAGAGTATTTTTTTTTCAAAACAGGTTTATTGTTTTAACATATAAGAGAAATATCATAACAATTTTATACAAGTAATTAAAAATAGATATTATTATAATATTCAACAAAACAACTAAAGTATTTACAAAGACATCCACTACAATCAGATCAATTAATTAAACTAAAATACCATGCTAAAAAGACAATCCCCCTTGCAGGTAAACACTCCTTCCAATGGTATAAGTAAATAAGTATCAATAGTCAAGTTATGGAAGGGGTGAAGCTGGATAATCCAATGTAATGTCGCTCTGGATAAAATCCAAAATAAAGATCCAAATAAAGCGTACAGTATTATAATCCACAAACCAATTTATTGCAAAGGACAAGCGCTTTCGCTAGGTGTAGCTTCTTCAGGTCACTTTAACAAATGCATGAAAAAAACCCTTCATTATATAAGGATACCAATTAATCAATATAAAAACAATTACAAACTTAAAAGGGAAACAGCATTCTTTACAGAGCATATACACTAATGTTATATTAACCTAATAGCTATTAATACACTGTTGATGGCTAGTAGAGACATAGAAAGCAAATGTGTGGAATTAAAAACATACATATTAATGCATAATTCAGTCCTTCTAGTATAAAGATATTAATTCATAATCTTTTGATATATAGCTAAGAAATATCTAACTGAAATTTAGTTAGAAGCAGTCCATGTATTGAAGTATGAGTATTGCATTTAAAATATACATTTTACATATACGAAGATAAGTAATATAAATCTATATGTATATATAAAAAATATATATAAAAAATATATATAGTTACATAAATATATAAAAACATAGATATACATATGGGGATTAAATAAAACATATTATTCTGTATTAGTGGGTATATGCAATTCAATGAAATATATCCTGTATAGATCATAAGTTCATATATTCATAAATATGGATATAAAGTTCTTAGCAATGTGTTACTGGGATTTGTTAAGATATTATATAGTTGCTATCTTTCTACTCTCATTCACTGAGATTCTGGTCTCTAACAGGACAGATGTAAATAAGATTCAAAATATATCCAAACAATCTAAAAATCTAAAAAATAATAAATATAAAGAATAAATATAAATATAAAGAATAGATATCAAAAATATATGTTAGACATACTTAATAGATAATGCTTGCTACACTAATATCTGGATGTAAACATGAACAATCCAGTGACAGAGAGGTGGTGACATTAGAAGTAATACCGAGAGTAGGGAGAGTGACTGGATTGTTCGACTAAGGGCAGACTATGGGTCAGGTTTGAATGAGAGGGCATCAATAAAACCCAGGCTTAGAAAATGGAGGAATATCAAGTGACTAGAATATATGGGAGAATCGCTTAGTTAACCATACCTATACATACCTGTATATATATTCATATATATATTTACACACATATATGTTTTCTTCTATATATGCTTTTAAACATCTTTTAATACGCTAAGTCATATTTGATATAACATCATGTTTACATCCAGATAGTAGAAAGATAGCAACTATATAATATCTTAACAAATCCCAGTAACACATTGCTAAGAACTTTATATCCATATTTATGAATATATGAACTTATGATCTATACAGGATATATTTCATTGAATTGCATATACCCACTAATACAGAATAATATGTTTTATTTAATCCCCATATGTATATCTATGTTTTTATATATTTATGTAACTATATATATTTTTTATATATATTTTTTATATATACATATAGATTTATATTACTTATCTTCGTATATGTAAAATGTATATTTTAAATGCAATACTCATACTTCAATACATGGACTGCTTCTAACTAAATTTCAGTTAGATATTTCTTAGCTATATATCAAAAGATTATGAATTAATATCTTTATACTAGAAGGACTGAATTATGCATTAATATGTATGTTTTTAATTCCACACATTTGCTTTCTATGTCTCTACTAGCCATCAACAGTGTATTAATAGCTATTAGGTTAATATAACATTAGTGTATATGCTCTGTAAAGAATGCTGTTTCCCTTTTAAGTTTGTAATTGTTTTTATATTGATTAATTGGTATCCTTATATAATGAAGGGTCTTTTTCATGCATTTATTAAAGTGACCTGAAGAAGCTACACCTAGCGAAAGCGCTTGTCCTTTGCAATAAATTGGTTTGTGGATTATAATACTGTACGCTTTATTTGGATCTTTATTTTGGATTTTATCCAGAGCGACATTACATTGGATTATCCAGCTTCACCCCTTCCATAACTTGACTATTGATACTAAAATACCATGCTATTGAAATTAGAATTTTTTTAACAAATTTTGTAAATTATCCCATACAATATAATAAGATGTTTTTCTAGTTGTTCTTGACCTAATTGTGTTTATTTCCATATGGCACACTATATTCATAACATTTTTAAATTCATTGAACGAAGGAGGTGTATCTGAAATCCAATTTCTGGTTATTATTTTCCTAGCCACTGCTAGAATAGACCATAACAAGGGAAGCTTAACCTTTTTAACACTTTGAGGTACAGGTGTGTTGAATAATATAAGAGATTTAGAAATAATGAAATTATCTGTAAAAAGAGCCTGCAAAAATTCATTAATTGACTTCCAGTATTCTTTCAATTTTATACAGTCATAAAACACATGAGCCCAGTCAGCATTAATTTCTACATTACATCTCTTACATAGATTATCTTTATTATTTATTTTATTCATCATCAAAGGTGTATAAAAAGATCTATGTAAAAATGTCCATGTATAAAGTCTCCAGACAATGGAAGATGTAGTTCTATAGGCAGATTCCAATATATATTGTTTATCTTGTTGATTTGGTGGGTCCCCATTAATAGAAGTGAAATAATTCCAGTATGTATCTACACTGTAAAACGTTTCTTGTCTGATAATTTTATGTATGTATGAAAGTTTACCTTTATCAGAAACTTTATGTTGTAAATTTAATATCAAGTAATCAATCAGTGTTCGAATAGATTCTTTAACTGTTATAGACATTAGATCTATTTTATTAATGAGATGTTGTCTAAAGGTCTGAACCTCTAACCAGCAAGTTTCTCTTAGATCAAATTTTTGTTTTAAGAAATCTAGATTTTTAACTTTATTATCAGATATCAACTGAAACCAGTATTTTAGATCATTATCTATAGCTAAATGAGTTCCTTCAGAAGTAGATGACAAAAGCATACCCTGAGTATACATTATAGGGAATATAATAAAATTCCATTCCCTATACTTAGGGTGCATGAATATAAAGTTACGATAGCTAATGATAATATTTAATGGGTAACAAACCATATGTTTAGGTGTAATAGGTGAAGTACAAAATTCCTTTAGTAACCATAACATGGAGTTATTTACAATCATATTTTTATGTGTTAATGAGATTTTCATGAAGTGCATACTAATTAGCTCCCAATAATCTTTCCATTTTGCGACATATGACTGATCTATTAATAAAGTAATAACTTTTACAATACAAGAGATAGTATATAAATTAAAGTCTGGAAAAGAAATACCCCCTTGAGACCAGCTATTAGTATGTTTCTTTAAAGCAATCCTAGGTCTATTAGGTGCCCATAGGAAATTTAACATTAGCGTATTCAGTTTCTTGATAATTATTTTTGTAGGTGGAAGTATTATTGATTGTATTAAGTATAAAATCTTGGGGAATATTATCATTTTAATAATTGTAAGTCTCTCCTCCATAGTAAAAAACATATTATTCCAGGTATAAAAAGATTTTGTATATTAAGAAAA
>NC_056742.1:220753192-220985692 GCF_019279795.1 Protopterus annectens | reverse complement strand
TCACCTACAAACACACACACACTTACATTTCCCAAGACTGAGATTAGACCCCCTAATTATCTAGTTATTTGTACTAAAGTGTTAATCAGTTATCGCACGTGCTACAGAGCTTATAGGGCTGAGAGGTGTCCAATGGTACTTCTAATGTGAATGACACCACAGATCCTAATACTTAAACCTACAGACACACACACACACACACACACACACACACACACACACACACAGGCAAGTGCTGGCATGTGCGACTGGTTATGACTGGTATGCTACAGTCTGCAGCTATGCCATTGAGGCTATCCATGTCTATGACTCACTCTCTGTGTGTCCCCCTGTGTATCTCTCTCTCTCTATCACTGTCTGTCTCTCTTTCCCCATGTCTATTGTATATACGCTTGACATATTGTTAACCAGTGCCCATATGCATGTCTGTGTATCACATGCAACAGATATGGCTATATCACATATGGTCCACCTACAGCTAGCTGAGGGTAATCCTGTCTGATGGGAGTGAGTGTAGGAACAGTTAAGGTGTACATAGCTGTCTGAATGCAAAGACATATATGCACAATACAGTTATGTAGTCCGATGTGGGTTACAACATGGCCTGTGATTCTCTAAGTGTAGGAGCATGCCCAGTATGACCTTATATAGTGAGAGTGGGACTTCATTCCAGAGATAGTTGTACTCCTGTCTGGGGTTTTGTGTGCTACAGTCATACCTCTCAAAAGTAAACAGGACTTTCCTAGAGGTGTTGCGTTTGTTTTAGCAGACAATTTCTGACAAATCTGAAGTCTGAAACTGTGATGTATGGTGTAATTACCTAGTGACAGACATCCTCAGATCATCACAGTGCTTTACCAGAGGAATACAAGAAGTATGATGCACAGACTAATATTATAAGCCCAACTATATACATTCTTGCCCAGAAAGGCCAGCTGAGAGGTGTGGCTACAGCAGGGTGACTGATAAAGCTATGTAAATAGTCCAGCAACTTGATGATATACTGGCTGGGGATCTCCTGCTTGTGTGGTATTCTTCTTACCTGAAAAGTCATATCCTGGTGTGGCCTTACAGTACTTTTTTTGGCAGATTGTCCAGGTGTTTGTCTAGAAGGTTTGTCCAGTCTACATAAACTTATGTTTTTTATGGCAAGTTAGTTGCATATAATTGAAGACTGATGTTACAAAATAATGACAGACATTAGTGTTTTAGACTTCATAACCTTCAGACAATTCCTGCTAATGCAAAGCTCCTTATTCTACCATCTTTCTCAGTATGTAAGGGCAATATTCACAACACATGCCTGTCATTGTGCCTTTGCCCTAGTTTTATTTATGACTTTGTCCAGATGTCTTGCTGTCAGAGGTTGGGAGGTATGGGTGTGGGTACAGAGTGCATTCTACTGTGCAGAAATGTCCATTATATGTTTGGTATATTACACATAGCACTGTGACTTCCAGGTATGTCAGTAGCAGAGCAGTACAGAGTAATGTGGCGAACCACTGACAGACAGTTGTGTAAAGGTTGATAGGCTGGTATGACATTAGTAGGGTATTGGCCCTGAAGCCCTTAGAACCCACGTAGATGAGACTGTAGCCCATGTTACAACATGTCGGCACACAGAGCCCCTGTCCAGCAGGGAAATAGGTGGGGTCACAGGACTGTATTTTGTGTTTCCCGTGCACTTATACAAGGAGCATATCACTAGGGGTATTAAGGCACTTGGCTTGCTGTTGACACGATGTGAATTCCACACATTGGGGAGTGTGTGGTACACATATCTGTCACACCAACAAGCCATACTGATATCACAGCCCAGAGTTGATGCTGCACCTACAGGTTGATGGAGTGGGCCTTGAGTTCCAGATGTGAAACAGTCCCATCAAGGCAGGGTCTGGATTGCTTTGTATTCCAGACAAGGGTCACCTCCACAGAGTCTGTATGGAATGGAGTAGAGGGACAGTGCTGTTAGCCTATTTGCATAGGGTAGGTGTTTGGGGTTTGTGGTAAGGCCTTAGTGTTTGCCAGAACCTGGTGTGTGGAATTTATATGGTCTGTGGTGTCTAGGTGTGTGGAGTTCTTATGTGATTTTGCCTCTAAAGTGTTAATTGTTTGGGTTTTATTTTGTTGTGGCCCTCCACTTATATGGATGTGTGTTGTGTATTTGCAGGTGATGTTTACTTACCCCTTACACTGCATGGCACCTATGTTACTGCAGAATCTTTTCTGATGTGCACATTCTCCATTTGTCTGGCCAGTGGTTCCCCTTCATCTTCTGTGTGTCTCTTTGTCCTTTTGTAGTCCAATCACAGGCTTTGGCCACAGTGGCTGCAGTTATGTATTTGTAATTATGATGTGGGTGGGGTACATACCGTTACATCACACACAAGGTTGTGGACTTCACACCTCTGAGTGTACCTATTTAGCAGGTTATCAATCATTGCACCACTCCATTTGCTGTGGTCCTTAGATGGTTTGTCTTGCTATATGGTATTATGAGGTTACATGTGGGCCTAGCTGTCATACCATCACAGACTAACATCTGAATAGGTCCAATATGACAGTCAGACAAATGCCCACACATGGGGACAGGGTGTCAATAATATTCTGCCAAACATAGACAGTTGGGAGACCGGTTTGGTAATTGCTTGTTTGTTCTTATGGGTTTGATGTCTGCTTCCCCACTCTCTGCCATTGCTGTTTTGAAATGACCTATTCTTGTTTTGCAAACAGTTAGCAGGCAAATGCAATGTTAGGACAAGCAGAGCATATCTATACAAGGCATACTTGTGCTCCTTCTGTGACAACCTGTGTCATTCCAGGGGAATGGCTGTTGGCCAGTGATATGTTGTCAGTGCTGACACAGAAAGGTGGCAGCCTTTTATACACTGACAGTACACTGACCTTCAGGTACCTGCTGTCCTACTAGGCTCCATGCATCTAAACTTCTGAGAGACAAACACCTGGACAAAGCCATAAATAATTGAGTGACATTGGCCTAAATACAAGGACAATTTTTAAGTATTGGCCTTATAAAACTAGAAAGGTGATTCAATAACAGGTTTTGCAGTAGCATGCATGTTTCTATAGGGTCTGAAGTCTGACACTACAATCTGTCATTATTTTATGACCTTAGTCTTATGTGATTTGCCAATGAATTGCCAGACAACCACTATTTCATGTTATACAGACCACAATTATGATGCAAACCTCTGGACATTCTGCAATAGGTCTGTACAGTTGAGAGGTATGGTAGATACTGTGTAGGTTACTCCAAGCTGTGTACTGTCCATATGTGTGGCCCCCTGTCCATGACCTGTACAGCTTTCCTGCATTAACACATATTGGCATCTGGAGAGTGTGTACAACATCGACTGTAGGTGTAGCTGACATGCAGAATAGTTGGCACTGCAGTTCTTGGAACATGGCCCTGTCAAAGACAGCACTGTACCTAGGCCACTATGACACAACAGCCAGGAATAAGTTTTGGCCACATCCTGACAGTATTAACTGCACATCCACATAGCTCATTGACCCCTGCATATTGTGGACATGCAATAAGTTATCATGTTGATTGGGACAGCCCTGGCAATGTGTGCTCTGCTGCTATTTCCCAGCAAACATACATGTTACTGCATTTCTATGGGAATATGGGTGTGTAGGGGGCACACATATTAACTGTACACATTTGCACAGACTGTGTTTATATTTGCTTTACATTTTGGTTCCATTTAGCATAGTATTGTGCCCTGTCGTGGAGACCACAGGCATATCACTAAAGACCACAGGTCAGATTGTAATGACATACATTTGAGTTTCAGACTCCTTGCCCTTCAGAGCTTTACAGCAGCTGCAAGACTTGCTGTGCTATCACTGTGTAAGTCTGTAGTGGGGTATTTCATCATTGTCACCATTTGTGGGCCTTTGCCAGACATTTTTTTATGGTTTTCTGTGGCTGACTTTATTGTTTTCTATGGATGACTTGCTGGGTAAGGCTGAGGTGTGATTATTAGGCCCCCAGAATGACATCTATGCCTGTGCCCTATGACCCCCACCCCAGTTAATTGGCCCCCCACATACACTGCAGTGGGATTTGTCACCTTGGATACTACTGCATAGTGTGGGGAAGCCAGTATTGGGCAAACATTTCCTGGTGTACCATATAACTGTTATTTGTCTGCCACTATCCCAGTAGGCCACCCCATTCACTTGTATGCATGCAGCAATACAATAGATATGCTACCAGAACATACTAATCCATTCATTTATTGTTAAGAAGACTGACTTACCTTCTACCTGTGGCAGTTGTGAGGATGGTGCTTGAGGGCTGCCTATGTCGGATGCACGCAGTACACTGGCTATACATGGTAAGGTACAGGTAGTGTGATGTGTGTGGCATCCACTTTAATGTGTATGCGAGTCGGAGAGAGGTGCCAGTCCCTGGGTCCCTACAGTGTCAGTGTGTGCACTATGCATCCCCTCTTTTCCAAGGCCAGGGCATACTGGCATGCCTCCCTTGGCCTACAGGAGCTGGCTCTGCAGGTTCCTCCTCAGAGTCCCTCTGTGCCTTTGTAGACCTTGGCAATGGTGAGTAGCTGTGTGGCTCTTCCCCATGCTCTTCCTTTGTCAGCTGTTTCCACAGGATCATATTGTCTAGCTTGGCATGTACTATGAACATGTGTGCACATGTGGCTGGAAAGTACTGCAGGGCTCCACCAGATATGTCTAGGCAGTTGAACTGTGACTCGAGCATCCCAAACACATGCTCTATAATGATCCTGGTTTGTGCATGTGCCTCATTATGGCCATCTTGAGTGGGTGTGTGTGCAATTCTGATGGGTGTTATCATCCACGGCTCCAGTGCATAGCCAGCATCCCCCACCAGATGGCCATAAAGGATGTCCCCCCTGGCAAATCCCTGGCACAGCTGTGAAAAATGCCAGATGTGGGAGTCGTGATAGCTTCTAGTGTTGCCAGCACACACATTAATGATAATGCCCTGGGCATTGCACATGACCTGGCAGTTGATGGAGTGAAAGTGCTTGTAGTTTACGTAGACTCTACCCTGTTCACTAGGTGGTGCTTTGATGTGGATGTGCATGCTGTCTATGGCACCCAGTCCCTCCGGGTAGTCTGCTACATGGTGGAAAAGGCGCATATTACTGGTCCTCTTTTCATGGTTACTGGAGAAGTAAATGTGCTCACTGGCATGTGGTAGCATGGAATTCAGGAACTGGTGTAGTACCCTGGATGGGAATGCCTGTGAGACTCCCATGATGTCCCTAGTAGGTCTTTGGAAAGTAGCTGTAGCTACACGTACCTTGGTATCCACTGGGATGGGTTCACCTCTGCTGGCTCTGGGTCTGAGGTTAGGCTGGCACAGCTCGATGAGTTCTGAAGTATGTCCCTCTCCACCCTGTAGCACTCTACTATCTCCAGATCATGTAGCCCCTGGTAGGTTACCCTGGGTCTGAGCACTCTTCTCCTCCTCTGTCTGGGGCAGTTGTCAGCATTGATCCTTCTCACTGCCTTCAGCCTATAGCACATACTGATGTTTCAAAGCAACATCAGTCCCTAAAATGTTGTCGGTTAAAATTCTCCCAAGTATGAAAAACCAGACTGAAAGATTTTTGCACAGTTTATACTGTTGTTCTGCAGACGCTGCCTGTATGATTGGCAGACTAGGATACATTCCACCTGCCAGCTATATTATTTGTACTTGATTGCTTTTATTCTGCTATTTCCCAATTTAGCCTTTCCCATCTATCTAAAGTAAACATTTTTAAGTAGAAATGGCTCTCCCTTCGACACAAACATGCTCCTCATTTCATGGAATACGTAAATACAGCCTCAGACACAGACTCTTGTTTAGCTAAGCTCAAATGGAAGCTGTGGAGCTCCAGTGTGCTTACATCAAGCATGACACACACCCTTTTCATGTCAGCTGCTTGTCCTGCTTCAAGCACTGCCTTATAGCTCCTACAGGGTTAGGTGCAGCCAGACAATGGTCTCCCATTTTGTGATTCAGTACATTTTGCTCATTTGCATACCCCACTGCCTTAGTCCCTTGTCACACGACTACACCAGAGCCTTTCCCTTTAGCAAACAGTGTTACCTGTTATTGTTTTGATTCTGCATGCTCATTCCTCCCAACCATACCAAATTATTCAGTTTTCACTGAGTTTTGGGGTCCAAATGAAGGGGTGCCATGATTCCCAACTGTCACCCCTTCATTTCCGATTTTTGTCCTTTTGTTTTTAAATTTTTTGATTGATTTTCCCACTGTCAGAGCTGCATGATGACATCAGATGTAAGGAATGAGGGGGGGGGTGAAAATGTCCCCATTTAATACACCTGGTGGCTAGAGGTATTCAGGCTCAAACCCTGTATCTTCATTACAGGGTAAAAAGAGCCTAAAGTCCCTAGCCACCACCATTTGTGAGCTTTGTCCAGATTTTTTGTGCTAAGAGTTTTGAGCTATGGTGAGAAGTGAGAACAGAATTTGTATTCCCCCATTATTGGCTTTGTTGTTTGTCCAGTTTTTTTCGGCTAAGAGTTGAGAGCTATGACTGTAGTGGTAGCAGTTGCAGTTGTAGGTAAACGCCAAAGAGCAGACATGGTTCTTCTTCTTTGCCTGAGGTTGTGTTGGTGTTTGGAGAAAAGATCACATTTGTCATGGCATTTCATGTTTTTTTTTCCTTAGTCAGCTTTTCCAGAATTTTGATTAGGCTTGGTAGTGATCAGAAAAACTTGGATTGTGATGTGAGAGATATTCCATGGGATTCTGGAAATGGAATAACTACTTTCATTTTTCATTTGGCTGGTATTTTCACTTGCTGTAATGGTAGACTGTACACATATCCTTAAGAAGTAATAAGTAACATGTGCAAGACTTCTTTTCCCAGAATTCTAACCCATCAAAGTCAGGGCAGCTGTTATCAGGCCCATACTTGCTTCTTGGTGATATTTTTTTTGCTTGAAGTGAAAATAGAATATCCTTTCATTAAGAGTGGGAACAGCAATGGGATGAGTTCATGCAGTACTGCGTGTAGAAGAGGATTTTTCACTGTAGTGCTAAATTTCTTTGCAAATGCTGCTGCTAAACCTAAGGGGTCAGTTAATGGACCTTTAGTATAATTAATACCTGTTACTGATATGTAAATTGCATGACCAGTAGGCTTAATAATCTCCTTTAAAAGGCTGTAAGAACTCCAGCCATGGAATATTTGTTTTAAATGTGTAAAATAAAACTGTATCTTGTCTCATTGTTTTTTTTTTTAACATGGTTTCTGTGAATCAGACTATATTTCTGCGTTTTCTATGTCAGCTTTTGTCACAAAGGCCCATAAGGAATCAGTAAATCTAGGTAATTATTTTAGTTCACCTGTGAGAAGTGAGAACTGAATTTGTATTCACTGCCAGCATTAGGCATAGGTGAACTAGGTGACCACCTAGGGTGCCGTAAAGGCCAGCCTCTTAAAGGGCACAGTTTTTATTTATTTTAATTAACAAAATTTGCTCTCTTCTCAGCACCCTGCTGAAGTGTAACCGGAAGCCGGAACTATAGGGGAAGGGAGTGAGCGCCCTCCCACTTACAGCTGCAGGTTGGCCTGGACAGTGTGAAGAAAAAAAAAAAACGTTACTTCGCAGTTCGACAGTCTGCTGTAAGGAGGAACGTGCGTGCGTCAAGAAATGTCAGCGTTGTCGATGAACTGATTTTCAGGGAGTTGAGGCTCGGGGAATTAGTGTTTGAATGGTAAAACTACAAGAAAAAAATCTTTAAATATACTAACACTGCTATACAACAAGGACCTCAAGTCTTCCAAGAATACTGTGAAGTGTCTCCCCAAGCTTAAGACAAGACATTGCTTTTACCTGTAATTACAAACTTCTTACCCTGCCTATCTTTACCACTTAAGACATGCACAACAATACCATTCCATACATTATAAATAACATCTGCACATCACTCTAGACCTAGCTATTTATCTCTCATCAAATACTGATTCCATTGCTACAAAGTCCTTTCCCAACTAAAGCTCTGCTACAAAATCAGTCCTCTAGTCTCAACAGAATCCTGGCTTGCCCTTGCTAAAAATGTTCTACTTCCAAAACTGTGTTATGGCATTTGACTTCTAGTCTTCAGCTTGGTATGTAATATCCAAAGATTGCAAATAACAAGAGAAAATAATTTGCAAATTTTCTCTGATGACAGATTCATAGGCACACCACTGTGTTATATTAAAGAAACTAAACTGGCTACCTATGACAGCAAGATCTACTTTCTTATTAGGTACACTAATATGCAAAGTATTAAATTAAGGTTACTAACCACTCCTGAGAAGAAAGCTGCCAATAATGGAAAAGGTCTACACTCAAGAGATTTCCAAGAAAACATTCTAATCTTAAGCAGACCCCATCTAAAACTACCATAGGGAGAAAATAAAACTTTTTTTCAGACTAGACCATGCAGTGTGGAGTAAACTTCCAACAACAGTGAAATCAGAAACTAGCCACCTGGGAGTCAAACAGGCACTGTCCAGGTTCCTACATAATGAAGCAAAATGCAAGTGTTTTAGGGATAATAATTAAAGTACATTGCATATTAGCATTTCCTCTTCCCAGAATCAAGACACCCCTGTATATAGTTCTAAACATATCTGGATATACCACTTTGCTTCATCTGTTGTGCTTTATTTTATGAATTCTCTTTATACACTACCCCTAGGGATACCTTCTTTGATGATTAAGTCTACCTCTCAACCAAATATTCATAAATCTATACATAGTTTCTGAAAATATGACATTGCATAGGCATGTTATGTCTGTAGTACAGATGGAGTGCTATGAAATGACTAGTAGTTTGTGTATATATAGTATAATGTAATACTGTTTCTGCCATGCTATTTTATGGATATTTGTTATACTGAACCAAGCTGCATCTGTGGTTCCCTTCACTACTACATTGCGGCTAAGACATTCATTGTGCAAAATGTTATATTCCTCTATGCCCATCTCATATTAAAGACTCAGAAAAGGGTCTTTGCACCAGTCCATGTACCTACCTATCTTGGAATACAAAATATCATGTCCTCCAACTTTTTTGCCTTTTATTTCAGCCCTGATAGTGTAATGGGGGAGGGGGGTTCTTCATTTCTGATGTTAGGTTTGAGACACTTTTCTTATAGAACAAGGAAGTCTCTGGAGTTATGAGTTGGAGGTCAGTCAACTTATTGCCTCTGCTTCTGATGTTAATGTTATAGAGAGAGATAGAACTGGATCTCTTTTGATGTTTTGGAGGAAGGCAAAATGGGTCTATATCATTTGATTGAAACATCAATTCAGGGAATACCTATTTATCGACCTCTATTCAGTGAATGTCCTTTTATCAAAAACACAAATCAATTAACTTTTTTCCCGAAGACACTCAGTTATTTGGCCAACATGTTGAAATTTGCCCTTTTCCCACTGTAGTGTGATTTCAGAGTTAGTATATAAAATTGGGAAGGATGGCATTGCCCCGTCTGGTGGGTTTGTTATATTGTGGTGTGTATTGCTCGGTATGTTGGCCTAATAAATTAGTGCCCTGTGAAAACATTCACTGATTTGACTGACTGATAAAAGGGTAGTTCACTGAATAGGGGGTCAATGAATAGGTATTCACTGAACTGGTATTTTGATCAAGTGATATACACGCAGGAAAAATTGTGGTTTCTAGAAACAAAAGATCTGGATGCTACATAGCTCTTATGAAGAAAGGTATCAAAGCACAGAAGGCATTACCTTAATTTTAATTTTGGACCTTATTTAGGTGTTGTATGAATATGTTCTATAAGCTAAAGATTTTGGTTTGTAGAAGTGAAGAAATGTCATACCATGGAGGGTGGATGAGATGGAAAAATGGGTATAGGTTTGATTTGGAGGAGTTTTTTGATTAGTGAAGGAGATCAGTATAATGGCGGGGGGATTTTGCTAGCAGGTAATATGAGCAAGAGCTGAGTGTAGAAAGAGTGGTAAGGACTGGTACTTTTTTTATAAAATAAGGTGTATCTGTTAGAGAGTGAATTAGAATGGAGATGAAATAAGGTAGAACGATGCATTTATTAGGACAAGAGAGAGAAGGGATGGGTCAAGGTAGGAGGCAGTCAGCAGAGGGAGTAGATCAGTTACATAGTAAAAAAAAATGGCAAAGCTTTTTTTCTAATGGTGTTAATTTGTGACATTTGCTGCAATGACATAGGAAGAAATGTATGAATGCTGCATGTTCTTAATAATGGCAAAATAATAAGAAACTTGAGAATGTTAAGGAAATGGATGGAATGACATGATGAAAAAGATGATGTTTTATTGGCTAGATTAAATGTCACTCTTGTGTAAGGGATTGGACATGTTGTTATCGAAGTAGACAAACCCTGAGAGTTGCAGGTGTTGGGTGAAAATCTTCCCTTCCCAAACTACCAGCAGTCAATCAGTGTGTATATGCCCACAGCAAATCAGAAGAGAGGTCACAATTAGCCAATTTCACTGCTAAAATTAAAACTTTTATTAGATAAGTTAATAATCTATAATGGTAGAAATTGCAGAAGGTAGTAAAAAGAGCACCTGCAGATCTTAATATTACCCTCTCATTCAGTCACATCGTGAACAAAAAACAGCTCACACTACTGGGCAGAATACTTTGTTACAGAAATGTCAAAGGATGAAGTCATTATTTTAGTTATCTCATCAGCAACATTACGTCAGGGGGCAAGAAGGAAGTTTGGTACTACTGAGAACATTGCATTCCTTGTTAACAATTACAACTGTCCTCTTTATAGTGGCAAGATGAGAAGGCATTAAAATTCTAATTAAACAAGTTTTGAAGGCTTTTTTGAGACTTTTGGACCAATTCAGATTTATTAATATTGTGTATAAATTAACAAATAGCAGCAGACCCCATTTACTATAATTTCTTGTAAGCCATATAAGATTATGATAATAAATTCCATTTGTATAAATAATTTTGCAATTCATACTGAAGGCTTAAATACTTAAATACAAATAGGCAGAGGTGGAAACAGTTGACTGCAGCAGAGATCAGTATATATATATATATATATATATATATATATATATATATATATATATATATATATATATATATATATATATATATATTTGTACACACATACACACACATATATTGTGAGACTGGGTGCTAATGTGTTATAAGAGGAAGAAATAAAATAAAATAAAGAATTCTATTTACAATAATATCCTGTTGCATAAAGTAAAGCAAGGTAATAAATATCCATGTAGCTGCTTTAACATCTGCATAGGTGACAAGAGACTAGCTATGGTAAGATAAAGATAAAGTAAAATAAAGTAAGATAAAATGTTTTATAATATTAAGGAATTCTTTAGAATGTTGTAGTTAACTTAATAGTTTAGATGTTTGAGGAATATTTTAAGCAGAACAGCAACTGTTAATTTTTCCTCAGTAATGACTGGACTTAAATATGGCCTGTGACTTTAATAGGACATGCTGGAGGGACAGATTTATCTCCCAGTAACTGCCACATCTTTGGAACAGGCTACCAATATATGTGAAACAGAGCACCTTTATGACACTCTTCACTGGATGGGGCACCATAAATTCTTATTGGAGATAGTGCCCACAACCCACCTGGATATGGGCAGTCATCACTAAATGCAATATAAGGTATTGACTAGTACTGCTATGTTATTATATTGGGTTGAAATGGCTAGGCTTAAAATGACCTCCAGGTCGATAGCCTATTAATCTCTTATGATTCTATGATCCTATGGAGGGCAGTGCTAAAAGGTAGCCTTATCTGTGTATCTTAATATGATATTTTTAGAGATATGTGTCTTCTGTAAGATTTAAAAAAAATTCTAGCAATATCTTTAATAATTGTGAATAGTCATGTAGATGGGAGTATTAATATTGCAGTGCCCATTTGATTGCTAATTATTTGGTGCATTTTAAGGGTGGATAAGGGTTCTACACTCCTAAGTATATCCTCCTTTGTATGAGATGCCTAGCAACTTTGAACTTGTTGTCAGTTTAGTCATTTCATAATGCAATATTACCAGTTTACCATTTTTTTAATGTAATATAGGCAATTAATTCTAAAAGGGCAACAGGCACTGAATTTGTAGATGAAACATTAGATGTTAAGTTGTTTGCCAGTGGCAATTCTTTCATTAGTTACAGATTTCTTTAATGTGGAATTATTCAGATGATTTCTCTTCTGCAGAGATTGTTTGTATTGAGTAATATTGGTGGATTGTAATGACAGAAGTCTGAGTAGCCTTTTATGGTTGAAATTTTCTGAAATGGGAGGTTTTGTCTTTATTGGTTTATACATTTTGTCTCTTTGCTTATTAAAAGAATGCTTAAAACTACAAATTTAAAACACATTCTAGCAAGTGGTGCTGTATTGCATAAGGAATATAATTTAATGCAATCAGGAAGTTGAATCAAAGAGCAAATACATGTATGCATGGCCGTAAAAATGTTTGCAAGGATTCTGTTTTGAAAACAGCCCAAATGTAAACTTAATCCTCCACTGACCAGATGCATTTTCTATAAATATGGGTTTTCATGCAATTTCAGTGGCAGCTAATTTTACTGTTCATTCTAAGCCTATTTTCATTGCAAGATTGTATTATTTATCAAATGGCTATCTGTGTTTGTGCTATTCTAGCTTAAGCTTCTGTACACAGGGAGGAGAGAGGTTGCTATTGTACTTTCCTGAGCTGTAAGGTTTGCTCGCCTGCCCAGAGTAAATTAAACTATTTAGATTAACCTAAGCAACTCTTTGAACCAAGGCACATTGGCTTCTATTTTCTAAAGACATGACTTTTACAGTAAAGTATGTGTGAAGGAGCAGCATATAAATCAGGTTTATTAAAGGAAATTTCCATCTTCACTTGCAGTTTAAACTATATTACAAGGTATCCTTTCTTCTATGCATTTAAATAATTAAAGGAAATGACTGGACTGGCTTTCTTGGGGAATGAATGACTGGAGTGGCTTTTTTGGGGAGTGACCTACCTGTGGGCATGACTCATAGGGGTGTTTCATGAGTATGACACAGGTGGGGCTTATGGGGTGCCAGAGCACTACTTTGCCTTGGGTGCCATATCAGCTAAGGCTGGCCCTGTTTGTATTCCCCCATTATTGGCTTTGTCCAGGTTTTTTGTACTAAGAGGTTGAGAGCTATGGTGGGAAGTGAGAACTGAATTTGCTAAATGATAGCCATTACATTTCATTCTTCCTATTTTTCAGGAAACTACTGATTTGGCATAGTGGTATGTTGCTCTGAGTGTAGTGTGTAGGGTTCTGGAATCAAGACTTGCCAGTGAAATGCATGGTGGTAATACAACATTTTATTCTAGCAACTTTCCAAAATTGTACAGGCATTTTTAAAATGCGTCCCCCTGTTTTCACATGATTGGCTTTGTCCATTTTTTTTGGTGCTAAGAGGTTGAGAACTATGGTGAGAAGTGAGAACTGAATTCACTACATGATAGCCATTAATTTTCAGTCTTCCTATTTTCCAGGAAACTGCTGATTTGACATAGTGGTATGTTGCTCTGACTTTAGTGTATAGGGTCCCGGGTTGAAGACTTGCCAGTGAAATGCATGGTAATAACACATTTTATTCTAGCAACTTTCCAAAATTATACAAACAATGTTTAAAATGTGTCTCTGGTTTTTGACCTTTTGCCCCTCCCCCAAAAAAGAAACTGAAATTCAAAATAAGTACGAGAAGCTGTGCAAGATGCCTATGGTTTACACTACTGTCATTCTATTTATAGTGTGGTTGTGGAAGTAGACTTTTATGATGGAAATGTTCTTAATTGGGCAGTTTTGTCATTATTGGTTCATGCATTTTGTATCATTGCCTACAGTACAGCCTACTGGAAAAATGTTCAAACAATAAATTTAAAATGCGCTCTGTCTAACAAGTGTGCTGTATTATACAAGGAATATAACTTAATAAAGTCAGGAAGGTGTATCAAAGAAAAGAACACATGTATGTTTCTTGTTTTGTGTGCAAGGGGCCAATGATTTGAAAACAGGCCAAAGGTAATCTTTATCCACCACTGGCCAGATGCATTTTCTATGGATGTGGTGTGGGTTTCAATGCTTTTTCAATTAATGTGAGTTTCAAGGGCAGAGAAGTTTTAATCCCAAGTCTATTTTCATGGTGAGACAGTATTGATTTGTTTAGCAGATGTCTGTTAGTGTTTGTGCATTGTTGTGCTGCAAAATTTAAAAACAAAATCCAAATAATCATTGTAGAAGTAAAGCAGCATGCACACATTCGTGTTTATGGTAAATGGGGTGAAATAGCCAGGTAATGGAACATTGGAATGGCTGCAGGGGAACTCTGGTGCCATATTTTGGTTGTCTGTTCTTCAGTTTGTGTTGGAAAGTTGGTATCCCACTATTCCATTGGAGTGGGTGGGGTTACGTAATTATGTACGCAAATTAGATGTTAATCAGCGTAGAGATTTGTATCTATGTTTCATGGGCCTTTTCCAGATTTTTGATGATCCTAGGTTGAGAGGTATGTGCATGCTACCCGATATAATGGCAAAATTCAGATTTCACTTAAAATTGTCTTTTCTCATTTTTTTTTATTTTCGGCACAATCTCATTTGCGAGCCGCTGCTCCATGCTTAAATGGCCAAAATCAGCCCCCCCCCAAAAAACTTTGATTTTTATAATTTTGCAACTCTTTTCAATGCCAATGGCCATAATTCTGACCATTGGCATGCCTAATGATTATAATACATGCTTTATTTTTGAGCTGTTATGCCCCTTTTTGATTTTTGCAGAAATATACACGGTCAGTAACTGAATACATTTCTGCAATGGACACTGTTCTGGCACGGATGCCTGCCTGCTTACTGAATTGCTGATTCACCTAATTTGCATGGTTTTCACCAGCAAATGAGGTAATTAGCATTATTCAGTGCTGTCCATGCCAGAATAGTGCTAGCAGGCGTGTGCACGCTGCCAGTCTTGTTTACTGAATATGTAGGCGGCCATATCCCGTGCATAAGCTGCTGCACTATTCTGGCACAGAGAAATCCCTTTTTTGAATCCCACTGTTAGACTCAGTCTCAGGAAGTCCTAAGTAAAATTTCTTGGAATAATCAAGAACAGATCACTACTGGAGCTACTTTTAGGAGACTAGCTTGCAGAATAATGTGTTTATCAAAATATTGCAAACCTTAGACAAAGGATAACTTTGCTGCAGCTCTCTTTTGTTCCCTAAGTTTTAGTTGGCCTTAAAGGACCATGGCTAAGTTGCATATATTGGTGACAAACCCAACCTTTTTACTTACATAAAACATGTAATCATAGAGTGGATCTGCATACAAGTCATTCAGAATAGTATGACCTACTATGGTCTCAGTTTTGTTGGGGTTGAGCTTCAACTAATTATGTATAAATTGCTTTCAGGTCATAAGTGAAAATAGCCATGTCCACTGTATCATTCTGGAAGAAAGGGAGATAAACCTAGGTATAATGCACATAATAATATGCTAAACCTCTATCCCTGAACAAATCTCACAAGGAAAGCATAAACACTGTGAAGACAAAATTATCCAAAACTGAGCTCTGTGGCCATCCATACTCTAGAATGGGAGAGAAAGGGAAAATACAAAGTAATGTATAATTAAAATAAGAAAAAGAAAGCAGGAGAATAAAGAGACATAGGAATGGTGTGAATAAGCTGAGTCATATGTGTTCATACAGCATTATATACTTAATTAACAATGCTTACTTAGCATGTAATAACCAGGCTCATACATCGATATATTCTTTATTGTCATTTAGTTTAAGAAAAAAAGATGTTGTAGGCAATAATGCTGGAAAGCTTTTAATAAGAAGATGAAGTACATAAAATAGTAATGCATTTTAGATTTGTAATATATCCTGCATTGTATTACGGACAACAATGAAATAAGCAGGTGTAACATATGAAATGGTAACTCATTTCACTTTGAAAAGGATTCAGCAACATTTTATTGAAGCCAGTTGTGCTGCAGTTGTGTATTTGAATCCCATTACTTCTGCTATTAATTATTTCTGGTTTGTTCTTAAAAGTGTAGGGAAAAAAATCTGTTCTTATTCAAGATATTGTTGATGTGAATGACCCAGTTTTATTGCAAAAGCATGATTACTGTTTAGATAATCATGAGATATCATGGAGAGTGACACTAATCTTCTATGTTCCTGGTAATCATTATGTTCAGTTTCCTCTTCAGCTACATAAAGAATGCAAAAAAAAAGGAGCATGACCACTTACCTATCATACACCTGTATGCATATTGCCCTTATATACTTACATTTATCAATCAGCAAAGCACCAGATTGCCATATGTACCATTTTATCACTAAATTGGAAACATTTCTATTCAATAATATTTATGCTAACCAAAGCATAAGGATATAACTTCCTTAAATGTTTTAAATTTTTGATGGGTACATGCTTCAAACTTGCATATCTTTTCTTTTTAACTAAAGTGTCTCTTTTACAGTGCCTTGCATGTTTTAGCTGCTATTTTGAGGAATATCACGTAAAGTTGCTGTAAATAAGATGCTTTTTAACTGACAAAGTAAGAAATTGAGCACACCTTCTTTACTAATCTCTCTGCTGATCATTTTGTTGCTACTTTATCCCCCACTCAGTCTTCATAAGGTGTAGTCACTATCTCTGGTTTGCCATCTTGTATTTACAGCAGTCATTTGTAATTAATGGCTGTCTTAAACACTATTAGAGTAAAAATTGAGTTGAGGCCTAAACAGACCCATGAATTTTAGAAAGATTTCTGGCTGTATTGAAAGTAATTCTTTAAATAGCCATTTTGGGGGGAATTCAGTAAAGCCTACACAGAGTGATTTTCCATGTAGACAGAGTCACATGGCCCCAAAATGGAAATCGGCAGCCGTGCGATCCAGAAATTAGAGCACTGGAGCGTGCACGAGCTTGTGGGCATGGAAGTTTCCACAAAATGCAAATCACCTCATTAGAGGGTGAATTTCATGCAAATGAGGGTGCTAAAGTGATCCAGCAAGAAGATAGGCAGTTGTGCAGACTCTGTGTTGGTGTCCAAAGTGTATACAGAAATTAACTGTGTACAAGAAATCAAAAAGTGAACAGGGGCTATAAAGGCCCTATTAGAAGGTCAGGGATTGCATATTAGGAACAGATAAATGCAAACATGTGTCCTGTATGTTCAAACAATAATGCAAAATAAAAAAAAAAAAATGATTAGCCATATCAGGTTTGCTCGCCGTGCACATGCCATTCTGCATAAAAAAATATTAAAAACAGCAAAATCAACACATATGTCAGAATAATGCTTTAAAGGGCACTGCAAGCAGTATGTACAATGGTACGTGTCAGTGGTTGCTAAGGAGGCAGGTCCTGGAATAGTGAAGTAACCAGGTTGTGTGCACAGATCAGTATGCAAATGAGCTGGAGTTACTGAATAGTAAAATTGGGCTACTATGAACGCAGATAAAATGGTGTAGCCCCTGAACCATGCTGGTTTCCACAGAAGAGGTAGCTGACACCAAAGTGGGGTGTGTCACATTATGTTTAAGCAGATTGGAGCTAAGCAGCACACATTTGCGCTCAGCTAAGCTCAGCTAAGCAAGGGGACTTGTCCAGTTCTGGTAAGCTTTGTTTAGCTCCAAGGCACATGTTTTAGCTGGTTTTAGCTATGCTAAGCATGCCCGTGCATAGGGGGTAAGAGTATACTGCTGAGTAATGTTTACATCAGTGACGTGAGTTTGCACACCATGCCATAGTGCTTAGCAGGGAAGGTATTTAAAAAAACAGGTAATAGCCTGGGAAAGCCAAGTCATGTATAAATTACTGTTAGGCCCTGTTCCATGATACTGGGCTATTCAAACCCTTCAGTGATATACCTGGCAGGTGGAATGCATTATAGTTAACCAATAACACAGGCTGCATCTGCAGCACACCACTATAAAGTATGTTTACACCCTACAATTTGATTTTTTCCACATCCTCTGCACCATTGGAGTACACACTTGGGAATTTTAACTGACAGAATGGTAGGGGGTTGCTACTGCTCTGCTACATCTGTATGTGCTAGAGGCTGAGGGCAGTGCTGATGCTGCTGCTGACAAAAGGCCTAGACTGAGAAGGAGTAGACTGTTCAGGCCCAGGTTAACCTTCCAGGGGCTACATGAGATGGAGATTGTAAAGCACTACAGGGTGGACAGGGACATACTACAATAACTCGCCAAGCTTTGCTGCCCTCAACTAAGACCCAGAGCCAATAGAGGGAACCATCCCAGTAGAAACAAAGGTATGTGTAGCCCTTAGAATATTAGCTACTGAACTAGGGACATACTGGAGGGTACTCCAACAGTTCTTGGATGCCATGCAAACACATGACAGTGAGCACATTTATTTACCCCGCAACCCTGAGGAGAGGGCCAGCAGTACGCATCTCCTCCACCATATAGCACACTATCCTGCATTGCTGGGTGTCAGAGACTGCACTAACGTACACCTCAAAGCACCACCTCGTGATGAGGGTAGATTCTACATCAACCGCAAGTAGTATCACTCCATCAATCCCCAGGTTTTGTGCAATACCCAGGGCATTATCATGAGTTCATGTGCCAGCAGACCAGGCAGATATCAGGACTCCCATATCTGGCATATATCACAGCTGTAACAGACATTTGACAGGGGTGACATCCCATACAGCCATCTACAAGGGGTGCTGGCTACACACTGGAACCGTGGATGATGACACCTATCAGAAATGCACACACATCTACCGTAGAATGTCAAAATGAGGCACAAGCACAAACTAGGAACATCATAGACCATATGTTTGGGCTGCTGAAGTCACGGTTCTGTTGCCTTGATGTTTCACGTGGAGCCCTGCAGTACTCTCCAGCAACATGTGCACAGATGTTCACAGTATATGTCCTGCTACACAATATAATCCTGCAGAAACAGCTGCGGCAGGAATACCACAGGGAAGGGACACACAGCTCCCCACCAGAGACTAGGTCCCCTCAGCCACAGGCAAAGGGTGACTTGGAGGAGGAACCCCTTGAGCCTCTCCCTGTAGGCACATCCAGTATGCCCTGGCCTCCACAAAGAGGCAACGTGTACTGACAATCTAGGGTCCTAGGGACTGATACCTTACTCAGACTCGCATACATAGTAAAAAGGATGCCAGCCACACCATACAACTTCTATCTTATCATGTATTGGCTGTGTACTGTGTGCATCAGACAGTATCAT
Organism: Protopterus annectens; assembly: GCF_019279795.1. Lineage (NCBI taxonomy): Eukaryota > Metazoa > Chordata > Ceratodontiformes > Protopteridae > Protopterus > Protopterus annectens. The sequence goes on along the minus strand of NC_056742.1, from coordinate 220,966,367 downwards.
CCCTGAAGCACAGGTCTCTCAACTGCTGCATCCATAAGGTAAGTCACTCTCCTTTCTACAAATGTACGGAGTATTAGACTATGGTAGCATAAGTATGGACCTGCTGCATGTATGTAAGGGAATACAGTGGGTTGCTAGGCTACTTGCAGAAAACTAACAGCTAATTGGGACAACATATAATCTGCCCAATACTGGGTGCACCATAATATGCAGTAGGTCACAGGGCTGAAAATCCCACTTCAGTATGCAAGGGGAATGCCAAATAGTGGGGTCATAGGACAGACACAACACTGTCAATGCCAGAATCTACTACCCCCAACACACTAGTGTTCCCATGCAACTTTAGTAACAGTATGTTTGCAAGGATATATCTGCAGACCACACAATTGGATGGCTGTCACAAAGAGCCTGCCCAAATGTCCTATTTTGCAAAAAAATGCAGGGGTCACAGCAGGGTTCACACAATATATATCTGTCTATATGCTGTTGATAGTGTGTAGTATTAAACCTCACCTTCTGGTGGCTCACTGGTCTAAGTACATTATCATGGTTATTGATGTTGATTGTTCGAAGCTGGATGAAGCTTAAACTTTTGCATGTGAGGTACACATATGGTAGGAGTCCTGCAGACTGTCAATATGCCTCAATCTGTTCATGCCAGAAACCTGGACAAAGGCAGAGACAACGGGTGGCAGAGGGCCAAACAGACATTATACATGCTCTGAGTAACCTAGTAAGTGGATAGTATAACAGCAGGTTGCAACAGGTCAGATTAGTAGCAGGATGTAAAGGCCATCACTTATCTATGTCAGTACTTCTCTGTGGGCTCCACGTATTACTATATTACTGGGAAACCACAACTGTATGAGGAACAGAGTAGACATATGGAGGGGAATGATGGACATCCTGCAGAAACATGTACAGTAACAGGTATCTAGACTGTCACCCTGTGTCTGCTGTTACAGCCTGTACTCCAGTCTCATTATAAATACAACCACTTACAGCAGGAAATCTGCACAAAGCCAAGAACAGTGGTGGAACAAATAGCCAAATACAAGGGGAAGGATTAACTAATGTCCAGACAAATGCATGAAGTGCAGAGCATAACATTGTCTCTCCCTATCCTCCTCACACATGATTACCCAATCTATCAGTATGTGGCACAGATATTATATATATATATATATATATACATATATATATATATATGTATATATATATATATATATATATATATATATATATATATATGTATGTATGTATATTTATATTTATATATATATATATATATATATATATATATATATATATATATATATATATATATATATATATATATATATATATATATATATATGTATGTATATATAGAGAGAGAGAGACACACACGTGAAGGTGCAGAGTGATCTAGACCACCACGTATATCTCTATAACAGTCACATAACACACACACACACACACACACACACACACACACACACACACACACACACACACACACACACACACACAAAGCTACAGTTGTACGCGTCTATATCATGTTATCGAAAGTTTACTTAATCGAATCAATAAAGGTCGAACTTTACTGATCGATTAAGTAAAACATTGAATAACATAAAAAAAAATACTAAATGGCATAGGCAGGGGTCTAGCCCCCCTGCTCCCCCCACACCCCCCTACTTAAATATACCAACTCCGAGACCGCACTAGATTGAGGTAAATGGAAATCTTCATTTACTTGCATGATGTTCTTCACTTTCGATATTGTCATGCCAACAATATCAGACTCAATATTGTCAGCTTATGACAACGTAAAGTAGACCCCAGTTGTACATCTCCTGATATATATATGTGTATGGGGATTTATGAATGTCCACACAGACATGCAGGATGCTGGGGTAATCTGCATCTACACACACAGCAGCTGGTTGATGTTAACAGACCAAGGCTGCATAATGATAGAACCACCCAAGCACAGAACCATCTGCCTGTGGAATGTCACACTGTAGACAGACAATGGTGAGCAGGTGATATAATGTGCAATAGCATCGATGCAGGACTTGGACAGGCCATATTGTCAATGCCAATTGTCCACCTAGCAAACTGCAATGAGGTAGACATGCTAGACTTGGTGCTTGTACACATATAGCGGGGGTATTAGCACATACCCCATTGCTAGGACACTGGATACATTAACAGCATAAAGCAGGTTCACTCTGCAGGCCACACATTCTGTGTAATACAAGGCCACTTTGTATTGTCCAAAAGTACTATGGCTGCAGCCATTTATACAACAGATTTAACCAGTGGTGTGTGCAATATGTACTATGAGCTATAGTGTGTAATAATAGGTAGGTAGGGGTTCTAATCTCACTTCAGCCACCGTGTGTGTGTGTGTGTGTGTGTGTGTGTGTGTGTGTGTGTGTGTGTGTGTGTGTGTGTGTGTGTGTGTGTGTTTGTGTGCCTGTGAATATTGCCCAAACAGTGATAAAGGCATGCACATTGGCCTCCCTGTCAACACCTGCAGATGTCATCCACCTTAACAGCACTGGTTAACATTCTAATAGCAAGTAAACTCTGTGGTGCATGCAATACGTGTATACTGCTCTAGTGTATGCTACTAGATAGGTAGAGGTTCTAATCTTGCAACAGGCAACTGTGTGTTTATGTGTAAATACATCAATTTGCAGCGGTTTGTCTATCTTAGTGCAATGGTCATACATTTTAAGGCCCTATACCTACCTGCCAGCAACACATATAAGTTCTGTGGTACTTGTGATATGTCCATAGTGCTCTAGTGTGTACTACCTATTGAGATAGAGGTTCTACTCTGACAGCAGGTAACTGTGTATATAAATATACCTCATTGCTACAGTGTGCCTGTTTAACTTATCTCTTTGCAATGTTCATTCAATTAAGGCCCTATGCCTACCTGCCAGGATCCCTATTGTCCTCCTTTACAGGCCCTTATGATGTCATCCACCTTAACAGCACTGCCTGACAATTTTAACACAGATAAGCTCTGTGGTGCATGCAATATGTCTGTAGTACTCTAGCCTATACTATTAGATAGGTAGGTGTTCTAATCTTGCAACAGACAACTTTGTATGTGTGAGTGCAGAAATATACATCTGTGCAGCGGTGTGTCAGTCTCACCTATCTCTGTGTAATGGTTATACTTTTTTAGGCTCTGAGCCAACCTGTCAACCTCACCTTTGGCCTCCTTTACAAGTACTGCTGATATAATTCACCTTAACAGCACTGGCCAACACTGTCAGAATAGATAAGCTGCATGGCTCTTGTGATAAGCATGTAGTATTATAATGTGCATATTTAGATAGGTAGAGGTTCTAATCTCAGTAATAGCAACTCTGTGAGAGTGGGTATGTAAATATATCTCCTGCAGCAGTGTGCCTCTCTTGCCTTTCTGGGTGCAATGCTGTAAAACTTTAAGACCCTGTGCCTACCTTCTGACCTTCCAATTGCTCTTCTTTACAAGGCCTGCTGATGTAATTCACCTTAACAGTCCATGCTCACACTTTCAAAACAGATAAGCTCCATAGGACATGTGATAAAGTGCATACTGCTATAGTGTATACAAATTGATAGATAGTTCTATGCTCAGTAAGGGCAACTCTGTCAGTGTGTGTGTGTGTGTGTGTGTGTGTGTGTGTGTGTGTGTGTGTGTGTGTGTGTGTGTGTGTGTGTGTGTGTGTGTGTGTGTGTGTGTGTGACTATATCCTCTTGCAACAGTGAGTCTGTCTCACCTACCTGTGTGCAATGGTTATACATTTTCAGGGCCTGTCAACCCCCATTGGCATCCTTTACAGGCCCTGCTGATGTCATCCACCTTAAGAGCACCGGCATACACTCCCCCAACAAGTAATCTCTGTGGCGCATGCAATTAGTACATAGTACTATAGTATGTGTTACAAAATAGGTAGGGGTTCCAATCTCAAGAAGGCCAGCTCTGTGTGTGTGTGTGTGTGTGTGTGTGTGTGTGTGTGTGTGTGTGTGTGTGTGTGTGTGTGTGTGTGTGTCTGTCTGTCTGTCTGTTTATGCAATGTATCCCCTTGCAGCAGTGTGTCAGTCTTGCCTATGTATGTGCAATAGTTAAACATTTTATGGCCCTGTGAGTACCTGCTTCTGCTAAATAGCCCACATCTATCTAGGCATAAATGTTATCTGCCACCACTACTCAACACTTAGCTGACATGTATCAAGGGTGGCATGCCTCATCATGGGGTATGCATGCAGGAGTACGCTGCCCACCCCATTGCCCCTGACACAGTGCTCTACATAGATGCATGTATATAACCATGTGCATATAAAACCATACCTGGCTGATGTCGTATGTCTGCTTTGCTACCATGCCAGCCTGAGCTGCTCTATTGCCACCAAGTCTCCACAGCACAGTCACTCAGACCCTTGCAACAGAAACATACAAAGTTCTGAGAGATACCTGTCAGTATGTGACACCTCCACCAATCTAACATCATGTAACAAAAGAACAAACACGTTGATGTGTACTCATGACACATGCCAGCAGAGAGCACCTGTCATGGCATTACAGAACCACAGCAAATAATGTAATGTAATGTAATATAGTCATCCTGTGCATCAGACATATATTTGAATATCCCTGCATCAATGTTATTGATGTCAGCAATGTGGCACAGGTATCATCACATCCAAACGGTGTGGTGTGTGGGTGCAGAGGCCTAGGCTGTGCCAAACAGTTGACATCATGTGTGGGGATCAGGAAGGGATGGTGGTCAGCTGGGACATGGAGAAGTGTTTTTGTGTCTGTTGGTAACCTGAATATGACACTGATGTATGAGTGGGTGCATGTGCACAGTCAATCCATGTGCTAGCCCTACATGTGAGCATGTTGGACAGCAGTGGACCATACATGGAAGACTAGACAGTTCTCCGTTTCTGGGTAGGAACATGGAAACTGGCTCTGCCAGGAGTGGCAGTGGCACCACCATGCCCAGGTTCAGATGTGGTACTAGTCACTGACAGTGACTGGTGTCTGTTGGGACTGTATCCATTACTGGACCTCCCTGGACCTCATGCCCATGGCTTGCCACATAATGGTGTGTACAGCACCCTGCCTTCTGTAGTGCTGGAGGTACTGCCAATATGAGAGCATGAGTGTGCATGGCCACGTAGACTATCAGCAGATGTTATCTCTGACCTATGACCACATGTCCGATGCCATACTCTCACCACATGTTCTAGCACAGATAATGAGCAGTCAAGGACTGATAATGTCTCACCCACTGTCTGTCCACTAAATCAGTGAAGAAATGCATAGCATCACCAGTGTTGTGAATGGAGTCATGGATGCCAGACAGTAATGCATCCATGATCCTGAGCATTAATCTGATGTTGCCTTTGGAACATGCCTGTGTCTCCATGATGGCCTAAAACATGCATTGAGTGACTCATGATGAGACACCTGTGACAGGTGGTGGATGGGCAGCAGTCCTCCTTCAAGTACTCCTGTCAATTTGCCTATGTGGGACCTCACCAGCTGTATGGCTAGGGCTAGTGTCTACAGTCAATGATGCCATAGTCACCACACTCTCCTGTTCAAAACCATCAAACTCTGACTGTCCAATGTCTGTGCCCACAGGGGAATGGGTATGTGTGGGCATACTGACTGTGTGCAGGGACATTCAGGGGGGAAGTGGGATGTCAATCCATTGGATAGATTCAGCCCCCAACAACCCCACCTGTGCCTCTCTATGCCTACCATCATTAGTGGCAGATGACAACATGCCAACATTAATACCTACAGTATTATGTCTGCTGATACAGACACACATACAGGTGAAGTGCCACAACTGCATTATACATACCATGCCTTATTTTTGATCCCATGCACAACATACAAGCAGACTACAACATATACAGACATGCCAGGCCCTTCATAGCATACACTGCAGCTATGCCTGGTTAATGTTACCAGTACTATACACCTGTGAGATAAGCGATATGTCAGCTAAAAGACCTACACCTACAACACAGTAGACCCGTCTTCACCATACTTTTACCCCCTGTATAGCAGACTGCATAGACCTTCACAACAATATGTGCAAATATGTTACAGCTCCTGCAAATACACTACTGTGATTACCGATTCAATGCACTGCAGTGAACCCCTCCAAAATGGAACATACAAGTATTGTACTCTGGCTAAGCATAACAGTTGTGTCTATGTCAAATGGCTGCCCTTAACATTCTTAGGGTATATGTGAGCCATACCAAAACATTTTCACACTCACCAGCTACAGGATGTTGGACTCTGGCCCCACCAGATGTACCTATGGAAAAGTGAGGGATAGGTATTATCAGCAAACACAAATGTGGCATTGTTACAGGATAATATGCGCATATATCAACATGTACAGTAGGAACTCTGATACTCCCCACATTGCTGACATTGTGAGTATGTGTGCACAAGTGTGTGTTACAAACAGCCCCCAATGCAGATTGACCCAACATCTGTATACTAGTATGCAGAAACTGCCACAATGACTGCTACAGTATTATAGTGATGACCACAGGATGCTTACCTGGACGTTGCTCTGCTATGGAAGCTGTGCCACCCATCTCCATGATGTATAGGGTGATGGATGCTTGTGAGCTGGTGGCTGATGCCAGGTTTGCCAGGAACTTCTCTGTGGTTCTTCTGGTGCAGGCTCTCCACCAGTGGCAGCACTGTCCCTGGCCACAGCAGTGGCCCTTTGCTGTGCAGCATTTATCATATCTGTTACCCTGTGTCGAATCTGTTTGTAGCTTCTGTCCTGTAGCCCTACTTGGTTTAGTGATGCAATGCATACCTCTCTACTGTACAGATTTTCACAGAATGTCCAGATTTTTGTTTCATATGTTGGTGTGTTCCTTCTAAAATCTGTACTTTTCCGGCAAATAGCTGTGGATTGAATTAATTAAATAATGACAAACATTTGAGTTTCAGACTCCACATCCTTCTGAAAATTCATGATAATGCAAAACCAATTATTCTATCAACTTTCTAAGTTTGTAGGCGCGATATTTAACTTCTGTCCCTATTTGTCCCCCATCATTTTAGACTTTGTCCAGATTTTGTGCTCTAAGAGATTGAGAGGTATGATGCAAGGAGGTCAGTCCACAGTGTAGCACATTGCTCCTGATTCTGATGACTCCTAGAAAGCAGGAGGTTGTGATTGAGTCTGAGGCCATCTATGATCACTTCATTTTGGGAGCAGAAAAAGGAAGGTGCCCCCATCTGTACATGGTTTCTGAAAGACAAGAATAGGGGAGCTCATCACAGGGCCACGTACATTGCTCTCCATATGTACACACCCAGCACATCCAAATTGGCCAGCACTATCCTCCACTAACTACCACATGATACCCTGCCATCTATCAACACGGTGTGTATGTGGCTATCAGCAACATGGTGGCAATACATCTTGCATTTTCTTGCCCATCTTGCATTTTCCTGCTACTTGCTGCTTGTTCACTAAAGCGTTCAACTGCTTCTTTTCTGCTGCATTTATTACTGCTTGTTTATACCCTGTCCAAATTGTAAGGTTTATTGTAAGCATCATACGTTTGATTTAAGCACTTAGGCTTTAGGCCCACTCCTTAGGTCTCCATGACTTTTCTCCCTCAGATTCTGACAAATATGGATGGACAATGTCCTACAGTTTCTCCTGCCAGTCTGGTTGATATGGGCAACATGAAACAGTGTAGCAACTGCCTCCTGTACACAGACAACCATCTACTACCACCACCTGGGAACACGATTTGTGAGAGATGCAATTACATTAGGAACCTAGAGTCCATGCTCTGTCCCTCTCAAGCCAGTATATCTGGCACCAAAAAGGTTGTCAACACAATCACTGCACCTCAAAAACCACCCACACCTACACAACACACACCCACATATGTGAAGGTCCTCAACATAAACATACCCAACCAAAGGAAACCTCAGAGCAAAAACACACAATCTACACAGCCCTGCATACCACATACTATGCATTGTCCACACATCTGTGTCTCACAGCCACTAAGGCTTCACCATAAACCCATCATATTAGTCATAGGAGACTCCATTGTGAGATGCACATATGTGCCTTTTAGCAGGTTGGATAAGGAGAAAATCACAGTTCGCTGTCTGTCAGGTGCCAGAATCTGCCATATCACATATGCAACTGCAGTCTCTCAACAACAGGTACTGTTATGACTCTGTGAATGGCTTTAGATGTACCTGCCTGGACTAGATGAAGGGAGACATGATTGCGCTCACTGATTATGTGTACTAGGCAGGTATGTCCTTAGCCTCAACCAGTATTTTGCCATCACCCAAAATGATATCTCAATGCAAACAGGAAATGGATGACTTTAACAATTGGCTGAGATTCTGGTGCCATTCTAGGGTGATCCAGTACAGTCTGGGAAGATATGAGTGACAGACCATGATACTTTGCCACAGATGGCCTGCATCTGTTTCACCTGGGCTTCCGGCTGCTGGAAAAGGTTCTTGTCTTCTCCATAGTACATTCATTAGGAAAACTGATGATGTTAAGACTACCAACATAAAAACATCAACAAAACACAGCGTAAAGGTCATGTTGCTAAATGCTAGGAGGCTGAACATGAAACTGCACACATTGCATGCATTCTTATCCTTGGAAAATGTTGACATTTGTGCAGTCACAGAAACTTGGCTCACAGCTGCAGAGACCACACCAGCCTTACCTGGTTACCCATCCTATCATCCAGTCAGACCCCAAACTGTGGCCAGTAAAGCAAAAATAGGTGGAGTTTAAATATATATCAAAGACATACACACCCACAAGCTTGTCAGTATGATGCACAGGAGACACTCAAGGTGCAGTTAACCATTGACAATACCCCTATTCAAATTATACCTAGCTACCGGTCCCCAAATCTGACTCAGGATGCCCATTGTACCTATATGGACCTGCTCCACTCTAATGGAATGCAACCCTTCACCCTTATCCTGGGTGACTTTAAATATGCAAACATAGATTGGAAGAACTACTCATGCCAGAACAGAAATGCCCAGAGATTCATCAATGCTGTCAATGCAAACACCTTTGAATAACAATATGATACCCCCATAAGAGGTGAAAATGTTTTGGGCATGGTATTAAACAACAAGCGTAACAACTGCAGCATCCCCACAGTATCATCCTACCTGCTAATATCCGACCATAATGTGGTCACTTTCGAACTTGTCACCTCCCACAATACCCATCAAGCTAGGGTCAGACATAGTGTCTCCAAAGTTGATTACAGGCTCCTGAGGGATGTTATAAACAGATTCACAGTTCCTTCCCCCTCTGTAGGAACTGGCACCAATATAAAAAAACTGCACCAAAGCACTATACGAGCAGTTGTATAGATGCATGGGATCAGGAATACCTGAAAGGACTACATCATCCTCTGCAAGGATAAGTAAACCTGTCTGGTGGATATCTGCAATTAATAAACTCTATAACAACAGCAAAAAATTGCTGTCCAAGACCAGAAAGGAGCAGTGCCCAATTGGAAGCAATGTCTACTTAGCCTGAACAAGCAAATAACAGCACTACTGAAATCATCCAAATCACACTGAAATCATCCCAAAGCAAACTTTGAGTCCAAATTAGTGACATCTACTACAGACAATCATAATGACTTCTGTTCAATATGTCTGCAACCTCAAAGGAAGCACCCAGATCTGATGAGAAGTGGTAGTCAAGGACACCACATATACAAATGCCATAGATATAGCACGCTTGCTGGCTGACAGATTCAGTGAAAATGCCACCCCTTTGCCCCCCTTCAGTAGATCAGGCCATCCCCAGTACCTGTCCCCTTTCCCTAATACCTAGGGAACAGGTCATCACTGCTCTCTCAAAGGAAAAACATACAGCCTCCATGGGACCAGATGACATCCCAGGCTGAATCCTACATGAACTCAAACAGGAACTTGCAGCACTATTAGGCACCCTATTTAATCAAAGCCTGAGTACTGCCTTTGTCCCAGCTGAGTGGAGGACAGCCACTATCATCCCTTTGCATAAAGGTGGAGCATCCACCGATCTGCAAAACTATAGCCCCATCAGCCTAACTAGCCTAATCTGCAAGGACATGGAATGGATTATAATGGACCTCATTTACAAGGACATTGGCAACCTCCAAATGCTCAGTCCCACACAGTTCAACTTTGTCAAGGGGAGCTCATGTCTGTTAAATCTGGTCGACTTCTTTGAGACAGTCACTAAAGCCATGGACAAGGGGAAGACAGTACACACTGCCTACCCTTGATCTGGCCAAAGCCTTCAATACTATTCTACACTCAGCCATAATAGATAAACTCTCTGAACTAAGCAGCAATCCATATGTTACCAGATGGATAGCAAACTGGCGCACTGATAGAACCCACTTAGTCAAAATAGGGGAAGCCACCTCAAGCAGTTGACCCATAACAAGCAGTACACCCCATGGTTCTATCTTGGGGCCACTGTCATTTGGGATATACTTTTCTGAGGTGCAGGCCAAAACCAGTGGGCTACGGCTGACCATGTTTGCAAATGACTGCATGCTGGGTGCTGTCACCAAATCCCCTAGTGATGTGGACATCCTCCAAGAGGGTCTTACTCAGACAAATGACTGGTGCCAGAATCATGGCCTCAAGCTGAATACCACAAAATGCATCATCATCCCTTTTGAGGAGAGCAACGTCCCCACAAATTATCACATTAATAACAATGCCCTAATCATGCAATCAGTTGTGTGGGATTTGGGCACACAGGTTGATAGCAACCTGACATTTGACCACCATGTTGCTTCCATTGTATGGAAAGCCTTCTACATGGCCCACCTCATAAATAAGGATATCTCATCCAGGGACAAGGAGGTCATAACTTCCCTGTATTCTTCCCTTATAAGAACAAATAGGAACAACACCTTTATCTCGAGTACTGATAAAAGATCTCTTTCACATGCCTACCTATTACCAACACTTCTCCATGGTTCTCAAATTCTCACCAACTTGCAATGCACACTTATTTCTAAACTAGAGTCCACTTACAAGATAGCTAAATTTGCTGCTGAACTTCCTTACTTCATTCATCACTGTTTAGAACTCAGAAAACTAAACTGGTCAGAGTTCCCTCATCACCTCCTCCTCCTCTCTCAGCTTCATATAATTCATTCTATTCTATACCAACCCACTTTCTACCCCAGTATTTCATCAATCATCTCCCTCTACACCCCAGCTAGAACCCTGAAAGGCACTGAACAACATCTACTGACTATACTCAAGCCCAAGACCAACATAGGAAAAAAACTCTATAGCTGTTACCCTGCTGAGAAATGGAACAAACTACCTCTCAACGTCTGATTCATTAGATCCAAGTCCCAATTCAGAAAGGCAGTAAAAATTCACTTCAAGGAAAATAATCTATGTTTGTGCTATCTTCCTCCTGGCTGACTCATCTCTCTATGGTATCCTATTCTCTTATCTTGCTTCTAATTCTGTGAAACCCTACCTTTCTCCTTATCTCTCTTTATTGCAACACTGCTACTCATCTTTCCTTCCTCTCTGCTTCTATCCCGCACTCTTACAAATTCTTTTCATACTTGACTAACTCTCCTTCTACTCACAGCCAGTCAAACTTTTTCTGTATAAACTTTTCAAAAGTTAATGTCTAAACTGTATTATTTCTTGTTTCTCTTCTCTGTATCACCTCATGCTGAAAGGTATATTCAAATTGCTATGTATGTTAAACTTGCTATTGCTTATGTCTGTGTAAATCTTTTGGATTATTATATGTCAAATTAATTGTATGTTTTACTGTGGAGCTTTTCTCCCCGGGTCTCCACTGAAAAATGGCTTTGTACCAGTTGGGCTAACCCAGTCAAAAAATATGAAATAAATAAATAAGGTCCATTATTGAGTACAATGCCCCTTTTGGCATGTACCTCTCAAAGCACTTGCAACAGCAGGAGAGTCCTCAGAGGTTATTCACCAGGATAATCCAGGGCCTCAAATATCTACCATATACCGATAGGCTAAAAGCCCTATCCCTCTACTCAGTTTCATACAGACTCCTCAGAAATGACCTCTGTCTGGCATACAAGGTGATCATGGATCCCATTTTGATGAGACTGCGGCATATCCACAAGTCAAGCTCCACTGAAGTAACCAGCACACATGCCTTCAACCTGGTCTGTGACATCAGCAGGACTTGTTGGCATGACAGATTTGTGTCCCGGAGGCTCCCCCATATGTGGAATAGACTCTCTCTCTCTCTCTCCATGTCAAGCAGAGTACCTCTTTACCCCTTTTCAAGTGCAATCTGGATAACTGGATGTGAACCAGAAAATACACCCCTGGGATTCCACCTGTGTCCCTGTTGGACTGGGACATCAGGTGCTGACTTGTATAAACATGGGCTAAACTGTTGGCTAGGCTTATAAGGGCCTTAGGGTCAATAGGCTAGTAACATCTCTTGATACTCTGATCCTATGAATACCAGTTATGGCCCTGTGTTCTGTGATGGAGTTTGTTATGTCTCCACTCTCATCAATGCCATCTACTGTGGTGTGTCCCCTATGAGCAATGTCCCAGTGCCATGTCATACAGCCACAGTCCAACAAATAGGTGAGTGTTACTACAAGTATATGGGGACAGTCCAACAACATCTACTGCAAATGTGCTGTAAGTTATCTTCCCTGTAGGTGTCTGATGTCTGCAGTGCACAGATGTTTTTGGAATGTGTACATGTGCCTGATATATGTGGACCCTCTGCCAGAATAAATGTGGATATCTGGCAAAATTTTTGGACAATACATAATGGTTGTTCTCATACTGGGGGAATCTGGCTGTCACATTCCAGAACCATCAGAAAACAGTTATGATACTATAATATCTGCTACTGTATGTATTCTGTTTCTTTGTAAGCTCAATATGTACACTCTGTTGTTATGGTTGGGCCTGTGTACCCCCACTACTACTGGCTATGACCTGACGTTTTGCTGTAGGAGGATCATCAGGTATGCTAGCCATAGCTCTCAAGCAATGAGATATGGATGTGGGGTACACATGACCTAGGCAGAGTACCTCATGGACAGTCAGGGACACCTGTACAATGTTTGAACAATTCCTGTGTGACATTCACAGACTGAGCAGAGCTGAATGACAGTACATCATGTGATATGTCAGCTGTGTCCATCATTACTTACTGTCAATATTGTGTAACATACAATTCAGTAGCATTCGTACAGGAGCCAACCATTGTAGGAGGGACTCAGAGGGCCAGAGCTGTGATCTACCTCACAGCAGGCAGAGTTGACAGGGAAGCCTGTAGATGCTGGAGAGCTGATTATCAGGAACATTTTGCTCTAAGTTATATACTACTGGCCTACTGTTGTAATACCTATTTCCCATAACTGCATCCTCCCATCTGCGTCCTATTACATGGGGACTTCTAGTACATACCTGTTAGAGTGCTGTACTCCTTTTGTGCAGAAATCCTGAAGAATATTGCTTGTGATATCACAATATTTCTTTGTAAAGAAAGTCACAGACATGTTTACCAAAGGCAGCTGCTTGCCTTTTGTTATTAATGCTCACAAACAGATGATTGCCTGTACACCAATCTATGGCTCAGACTTGCTAACTGCATCCAGAAGAGCTGCATTGCACTCTCATTAGCCAATGGCATGGCACAACAGTGCTGTATTTAAGGCCTTCATGTAGGCCTTGACCCCTTTTTTAGTCTGTGAGATGGACATTATCAAGGTGTGAATACTACAGCATCGCACAGGTTAGGTAATAATACTGTCCACTTTTGGGGTTTATGTGGTATGTCCACAGTTTTGCATGCTATTTTTTGAGTATTGTAAACAGATTGTCCGACTGTGTGGTAGTTTAGTGTTAAACAGCGTGGGTTAAGGTCAGTAAGGAGGAAGACAGATGTGAGTATCATACTTTATAGGCATGAGAGAAGGCATGCTGCTGCAGTGTCTGCTAGTCTATCAGCAGTGCATCTTTGTAGGGGAAGACTGTGACACATGTCCCTGTCACTTGACCTTTGCTACCAATCCCTTTATGCATGGGTGCTGTGTGGTTCCATTGTTCTAGGTGGTTGTGAGGTATGGTAGGTCTGTAGCAAGTAACTGAACATACTGCTGCATATGTTGCAGGCTGCAGCTGCTGCATTTTGCCCAGGAGTCCTACTAGGGAGTGTGAACACATTGGAGGACAGCATGCTGTATGTGTCAGTGAGGTAGCGGTGTCAGCTTTGTTGTTACACCATAGCCAGGGTGAGGGTACCCATAACAGTCCAGGTGAGACATATGCTTCAGATACATATGGCATGAAATAGTGCCAGTTGGAGAGGGGTAAGTGACATATAGGTAGCCTATAAATATTTGTGCAGTGTGTTCCTACCTACAGGCCTTGGACATGCTAAGATGGGTAGCAGTGAATGCAGTAGCAGAAACCTGTTTCAGTTAAAATTGCAGGACTCCTTCAGTATTTGTTGTATCCAGAAGCATGTAATCAAAGTGCAACACAGTGGATTTGAACCCAGGACTGTAGGTGGCAAAATGTACAATGTTCTAGGAATATAACAGACTGAGCTACTGAGTCAATACCACAGCAGGTACATTTGCAAGATATATGAGCATGCATATAGTGTGTTACACAGGATTAGACTTAACATGTGTATTCAGATGGGTATGACGTGTAACACTGAATTGTCTGTCATGATTTTGTAACCTCAATCTGTACTGACTTGCTATTACATCAATTCACAGAATAGATTTTGTGACAACTGTGCCAACAGTAGGTGGCACAACTGTGGACATTCTGCAAGAGTCTGCGCAATTGTCAGATATACCTAATATCCTAGGCCTCACGTACATCCATCATTATTTATTTAGGTGTGTACTGGTTTGGTGTATGCATCAAAGTCCCACATACACTGCCAATTTTTCCACTATATGTACAAGCAGTGTGTCATAGGCAATCAGGATATGTTTATGGAAACACCAGTTCTGTTTCAGAGATCAGTGGCCCAGTGTGCGAATGCAGTGTGCTGTAGCTGACAGAGTCCCTGGTTTGAGACTTGGCAGGAGTAATTGTTTTGCAGATGTGCCTAACAGTGTCAGAAACACAGGTAATTAAGGCCATTTTAAGCAGTTTTAATTGGGTTTGCATGGTACACCACTCAGCTAATTCCAAAAAAAAAAGAAAAGAAAAAGGGGTAATAGGAAACTGGTAAAATGGGGCAAGCAGGGCGAAAACACTGTGAAAGGCAGGTATGGATGTGCAGGATGGGTGTAGGAAAGGACCATAGTTCTCCATTTCTTGTACAACAGCTGTGCAGGTTGTAGAGAATTGGGAATTTGGAGCCTCACATCCAGACAGAGTGGTCTGGGTGACATAACTGTGTTGGTTAATTTAAGTAAAGATTGATTTTGTGCAGTGTATTTGGGTGTGAAATGGAGATCTACTTATGGGAGGGTTTTTATTTTGTGGGACAGATGCCCAAGGTGAGAGTGGAATGTTAGGGAAGGGATATAGGTACATGTAGGGAGCTAAGTTGGGTAGGAGAGGTTGCATTTACAAACAGACAAGACAGCATACAATGGCAGTGTATGACACATGAGGGTGAGTAAACACCTTGGATCGGGAGGGTGTTGTGGAATCGGAGAGCCATGTGCCTCCAGATGGCAGCAGTGAGACTGAGCTCTCCACCCATGTGCAGTCAACACTGATCCTTCACTGCCCCAAAGGTGGCCGTGCTGGGGGCTGGGTGCTGGGGTAACCCTGACCCTCCAGGTTGGCCAGTCTACCCTCAGTCCACCACAGGTGATCGCCAAACCCATGATGCATGATCCTGCACACCATCCCTGGTAACTGTCGCTGAGTGACAACTCCCTCTCCACGCCAACTCCCAGGGGGACAGGCCCTATTCCCTGAGGCAGTTCCACCCCTAGGTGGTGCAGGACCAGCAGAAAGGGCAGCACCAGTTTGGGTCCCAGATGTGCTTTGACCTGCTGATATGGCTGGCTGAGGTAGGGTAGGTGGATCGCCAGGATCCGGCCTACCCAGTCAAGCTATGGTGTTATGGTTTTCCAAAGTGTATAGGCTAGTAATGACCAGAACAGAACTAACATTTAAATGTTCTGTTCATTACTAGTCTACCCAGTCAAGCTATAGTGTTATGGTTTTCCAAAGTGTATAGGCTAGTAATGAACAGAACATTTAAATGTTAGTTATAATAGCATGCCAGGATGTTGCAAATAACCCAGTGACATACCATTGCATAGCATATGGAACACAACAATAAGTGGGATAACAGTAAGTATTGTAACACCATGCCAGTAACAGTTATGGCATAAAGCCAACAACATAAGTAATTCAACAAGATATGTTAGTATACAAACATTGTAATTTATAACAATAATAAAACACAAGGCCCAACATAACATTTTCATAACAGCATATGTTAAAAGTAAACCATACCTGATGTATAATAATAATAAAGTATGGTGCAGATAAGGGGTGGGGGGAGATAGAAAGATATTCCATTACTACCAGTATAAGCTATATTGTTTGCAACAGTACTCATATACTGTACAGGTCTGCCCTTAATTTATGTATACAAGTGCCCTATAGCTTCTGTAGCATCTATTTACCTCTCAAGCTATCCACGTGGGACAGTAATGGCCAAGCTGTAACACATACATGTGCACAACTACAGGGGACTATTATATATCATGAGGAAATATATGACTATCAAGGTACACTGTGGACTTATGTAGTGTGACTGAGCTATTGACATAAATCAAGTGGATGTTAAATCTGTGTCCAAGGGATTTGGAACCAATGATCACAGTCCATAACAGCATGACACTGGAGAGACATGTATCATGCGGGTCTATATTATATCATCAAATGCTTAAAAAAGCAAATGATGAATAATCGACCCCATGTAAGCGAAAGCTTACAGTCTCGAAAGCTCAGAACAGTGATTTTTTTCCAAGGGAAAAAAATCGCTATTCCAAAAAAAAAAAAAGTGACAGAATAGATAAAGTGGGAGCATCACCCCCACACTCCCCGATGTGGGGGGGCTGTGCCCCCATGCCCCTACTTAAATATACCAACTCCGAAATCACACTACAGTGCCGAAAATGGCAAAGTAATGGAAGCGACCAAGCAAATTCTTTCCCTGGGAAAGAATTCACTTAAAAGCCACTTCACTATTTTGCCTTTTCATTGATTTAACTTCGACAAAGATGCATTCGATAGAATGCATCTTCAGTCATCTAATAGGAACCCTATCATGTACAGTACAGACAGTTTACACCTATCATGAATCCCTGGCAGACATGAGATTAGACTGTCAGCAGACATTCACAGACACATCAAGCATACAGACATTCCAAGATGAAACAATTTTATTTATTTTCTTAACTTGTATTAGTATTGTAATTATTGACTTTATTTACTGAAGGATTATCACCCTGCAAAGCAATGCTGTTAGCACTCTGGTACATCTGAAAACACAAATTAGTAACCCATTGAAACAGGTACTACAGCCATGTATTTACCTGTAATTCCTGTGGAGAGAATATCTGTTAACAATACATAACTGTTTCTATAAATATTTAGTAGTACTTGTCCCTGGATTTGACCCCCAGTCTGTGTGTGACAAAAGGTAGATCACACCTAGTATTTATCAAACTGAGCTACTGAGCCAGTGCTGAATATTGATTGATATGTGCCTAGAGCTTACCTGGTAACAAACTGTAGCCTGGTAATAGAGGTAGAGTCTTGTACAAGACTGCAGTGACACTTGAACTCACATTCATGAGATACACGCATGGCAGAGATAGTAGATGTACTTTGCATTAATACATGGAATGCAGCTGTAGACAATTAACCCCTAGTGAGTGAAAATATGTCTGATGTGTACAGACCATATTAGTGTGCTGGATTGGCTATCTGACCCATATACAGTTGCAGATGGTATATTTGGAGTCTACACCTATTACAGTTTCATACTTGCCTGCAGCAGCATACTAAGATCAGGAATGCATACAGCTGAAATGCAATAGTTAACAAAAGACAGTCCTGAGATACACAATATACATTGGGAGTTCCTATTACAGGTTCAGATAGTACTGCAGAACAGCTATCATAATGCATTATATCTTGTTGTAAAAGTCCACATCTACAGTTTAGCAAAATCCTCTTTATTAGCTAACCTTCTGTCACTTAGTTGTATTATTCCTGTTTTTACTTCACAGCAGTTGTCATACTCAGCTTCATGACCAACAGCCTAAAATACACACATATTGCACAACACAACTTATTTAGGTGTGACAACATGCAGTGATTGGTACATAGCTACAGTCTTTATTGATGAACAGTTGAAATAATGCAGGTGTTGCAATACAGCTGTAATGACACAATTAATGCAGTAGACAATTTTTATTTCCTTAACAATATTAATGCAGCAGAACTTTATTTCCTCAGCATTATTAATGCTGTATAACTTTATGACCTTAACATTCTTAATGCAGTTGAAACTTTATTTGCTTAACATTATCAGGTTTCATGCTTTCATCTTTAGTGAACTATACCTGTCATTACTCAGTTATATCAGTCCAGGTCTATGACCACATTCATTGCAGTACAATCAAAACTGAATATACCTACTGGCAGTTACTAATTTACACTTTCTTGTTTATATGACTAAAGATTGCAAGATACATGTGTAGTCACCATATGCACCAGGTGCCTTGTATGGGCCTCCAGGTTGTGAGCTCTCTCCTCTGCAGCTGTGGGAAGAGAAACACACCATTATGTGTACCTGTCTATCATACATTCAGAGTAGAATTTGGGAAAGCAATGATAACAATAATTACAAACTGGTGGGACATTCCTGTCTCTACCATCTTGGACCCAGGTGGCCAAGAGATCCCCCTTATGATGCTTCAGGTCATCATAATGATGACAGACATGTTCACCTGTGTGGGAGATACCAGTTGCACTGCTGAGATTGCATTCCAACTGGTCACAGGCCACTGATTTGCACTCCAAACTCTGGTACTGGCCCTTCAGCAGCCAGACATCAAGGTATTTTACAAGGAGTCCAGCCATGACTCTGGACTCCTGAATGCTCCACTGCTGCATCTGGAAGAGCGCAACTTGTCCAACTCCTGCCAGAGTCTCAGCCAAAATCAAACTCCAACAGATTATGGCTGTATTCCCACCTGTGGCACTTAAATAAGGCTGTTTTCTAAGTGTATTTGCAACATACATGCATAATAACCTGTCTGTGTATTCATACAAAATGCAATCACAGCTTAATATGTGTATTTGCAACATAATATTAACCTACCTGTGTAATCACACAATATTTCACCAGGATTTAAAATAACTCTCAGAATGTGTATTTACACAATAACCTCTCTATGTATTCAAACCTTGCACCTACTGCACATGAGGCTGGCTACATAGCCATATAAAGTGTTATTATACTTTTACATATATCTCTTCACTACATTTAAGCATCACTAAGCACACCAGCGCAGAGCGCAAACCCACTCAGCTATGCTTAAACTTGACCTTTCTTAAATAATTAAAGGTATCTGGTTTCTATTTTTAGATGTCTGGCATGTGTCCACTGCTAAGCACCATGCTACACACACACAAAAAAAACCCCAAAAACTTTTTTTATTACATTGCCATACACCAAATATCCAGCACTTTCACGGTGCATGGGGTGTGTTACTTATCTCAGGACATAGTAGTACACTCCTTACACTGATTCAATAACTGTGGCTCTCCCTCAGTAGTGCACTTTAACATGCAAGGCATACTGCCAAGGGGGAGCAAATTACACAGCCATGGTATCTTCCATGTCGGCTTTCTACTATGCCTACACAGATTTTATTAAATCCCCATGTTTGTTATACTGCACTATATTCACAGTGCATTTCAAGTATGTATATGTAATGCATACTCTTCTCTATTTTTACATATATAGTGATGCATCTGTATGCCTATGTATTTATACACACACACACACACACACACACACACACACACACACACACACACACACACACACACACACACACACACACACATACATATAAATATACACGTGTGTGTGCATCCGTATATACATAAACATGCATTCACATATGTTTGTAAACATATGAAAGTATGCTTACAAACGTGTGTGAATTTCTACCTTTTTTTTTGCAGACTTGTACATATATCTCTGCATTTACACGTGCATTTGTACATCAATATAACTGCATTTTTGTAACATATCTTTTTAGACTATTATTATGCTATTTCTTAAAACCTATATAAAGTAAAAGAAAAAATCAAATGTATAATACTTGCATAGTACTCTGGACTTCTCACCCTAATCTGGGAAACCCGTTTAGCCAGCTGGTCAGGCCTTCACCTCTGCAGGTCATCATACCTGTGCTGACACTGGGTCCCAGAGTGGATGATCCCTGTCAGGGATGATAGGCAGTAACCTAACTCCTGACAAATGTTTACCTTCTTCTTCCACTCAGTGCAAGTCAAAGCATTTTCAGTTTTCTGTAGGTATTATTGCTGCAAGAGGTGGACCATAATCCTACTCTGCTTATTGGACCAGTTTGGAGCTTGACCTTGTGCTTTCACAGGTACTGTTACCTTTAGAACCGAACTGAGGAAAGTAATAAAGGGCTATGATTCAGAAGGTGGGAACCACACCTTCTGAGGTGTGGCTTCAGTTTATCCAATTGATGCAGTCATGTAAGGTTTTTTTTACCCATGGAACTGACCTTTTGATAAAGTTAGGTTTATTAACTGCACTGTAAGACTGATGTGGCTATAATATGGCTCTATATCTATATATATATATATATATATATATATATATATATATATATATATATATATATATATATATATATATATATATTAATTTCAATGACAATTCACTGAGGATATTGGTTTGTCTAAAGAAAACAGTTATTACTGCGCTACTTTGTCATGGGCCTTTATGTATATTTTATTATTTTCACCTGACATCCGCATTTTTTTATTAACATCACATATTCAAATGGAATTGAAGCATAAGATTTAAAGTAGTGATTAAGGTAATACAGTTTTATAAGTGAATCTTATGAATAACTTGTCCAGTTTATATTTCATTGCTTTAATTAAATTTACTCTTAAGAATTCTTATGATTTGTCATACTCTGCAGGATGGCTGTTGATTAATTAGGCTTCATTAAACTGTCATCTAAATGCTGACTGTCATGATTTTTCTTTTTTATATGCAATGACATATTTGAGTTTCGCTAGGGCATTTTAAGATCTGGTGCATGGTACTGCACAGCACATTCACAACAACAAAAAAGGATATCTATGCCTAAATGACCAGATTCCCCCACACACACACATCAACCCCTCCCACCTCCATACACACACACACACACACACGCACACGCGCACACACACACACACACACACACACACACACACACACACACACACACACACACACACACACACACACACACCACTCTGATTCATACAGAACAGCATGGCATCCTTAATGTCCATTCAACATGTGTAAATCAGCCTGAATTTTTTTCAGTAACCGTAAACCCACCATATTCATCTGCTATCTCTCAAGTCTGGTTGCAAATCATCATAAAAAAAGACTGACTACCACTTCATAACTAGCTATAGAATACATTTTATGTCCCTTTCAAACATGATAATTTCAGCTAATGTGTTAAGATAATTTCCATTAAACCCAAGACCTTTCTACTGGGGGACTTCAACAATTCATCAATAAACTGTCTGACATATACTACCAATGGTTGGCATGCCCAGTACATCCTTGATATTACAAATTCTAAATTTCTTTAATAAATAGTTAGCTATCCTACTAGAAGTCCCGGTATCCTTGAGATAATAATCACAAATATAGCTACTTCATGCACACCTCCATATGTATCTTTATGCCTTATTAAATCAGACTATAATTTAATGACATGTTCCTTTAAAACAAGCAGTGTTTTTCTTGTAAATAGCTCTGTGTTTATGGACTTTTAAAAAGCAAACATTCTTCATTTTCTTGGTAACTTAAATAAATTCTGCTGCAGTTCTCCTCCTATGGATCGAGTTTCTAAAGCTACTGCCTATGCCTCAGATTTACACTCCCATTTAAACAGTGGTGTTGATAAGGCAGTCCCTTATAAGAACACAAACATGAATAAACTGGAAAGAGTGCAGCGGAAATATACCAAGGCATAAGTTATTATGAAAGACTTAAATATCTGAACTTGTTCAATGTTTCATATAGATATTTAAGAGGAGACCTTAATCAGGTATATAGGGCATTTAGAGACATTGCTTGGAATGTTTGTGGTTATCAAAAAGTACTAGAGAATCATCAGACAACCTATACAGTAGACACTATAGGAATGAGAAGTGTACTAATTGGTTATCTTTGGGAGCAGTGTACTAATTGGTTATCTTTGGGAGCAACTGATGCATGGAATAGACTACCAATTTACATTAAAGCAAACACTAACTTAGATAATTTTAAAAACAACCGGGACACCTATTATGGGAATAACTGTTTTGGTATATCGACAAGCTAGAAGGGCAGTATTGCTCGTGCCTAAAACATTTTTATGTATGTACCCACACCAAATATAATAAAAAAATGTAAAATAAACCTCTGTGGTGGAATATCCATATAAATAAATGACATATTATAAGAGAAAGAAGTTGCTTAATGTACTCCACCAAGCTACAACCACTATGTCTCACATTTTCCATCTCCTCTCTCTTCCTCCTGTATATCCTCTCCTCATACCAGACACACCTCCACTTTACCCCCCCACCACCATGTCAAACTGACTCCACTACCAACCTGATTAAAGCTGAACATTCTACTCTATCATCTTCTCTGTCATGTTTGGAGGGTGGCCTAATGGTTAAGGTGTTTTCCTTACAAACACAACGTGCAGGGTTTGAGTCTCACAAGAGATAATTAGCTAGGCTTAAAATGGCTCATAAGAGCAGTTAGCCTAGTACTAACCTATTAGGTTGGGAAGGTGGCCTAATGGTTAAGGTGTTTGCCTTACAAACACAAGGGGCAAAGTTTGAGTCTCATAAGGGATAATTAACTAGGCTTAAAATGGCTCACTAAGGCAGTTAGCCTAGTACTAACCTATGACCTATGATCTTGTCACCTCTTCTCCGCCACACCTTTCTCCTGTCTATATAATATTCTCAGCTACAAAACTAAACAACAAAGGCCTAACAAATTACTCCACAAACTGAATAAACTCTATCTAAACCTAAAACAAATTCTCTCATGTTGCGGTGACATTCATTCAAATCCAGGTTCCAAAAACAGCAACAATTCAAACCCCAAAAACCCTAACCCTGTATGTCTAAGACCTGCCTCATCTCTCCTCTTTCTAAACATAAATATAAGGAGTATTCTTAACAAAACCCAAGACCTCCATGCCCTACTAGCCCTATATAAGCCTGATATAGTAGTACTAACAGAAACATGGCTTAAACCTAAACATCATGGCAATGCAATGGCTACAATATTATACGTAAAGACAGGCCAGGTAAAAAAGGAGGGGGTGTAGCCATACTATACCAAAGCCACCTCTCCATTGAACAATTCGAATGCAACTCCCCTGAAGTCAAAGACATAGAATTAATTTTAGCTAAACTAAAACTCAACCCCAATAAACAAATAATTATTGCAGGAGGATATATCCTCCCAGGCAATAATACCAGCATACTGGAAAATCTACTTAGCTACATGTCATTTTCCCTTCCACAAGAAACAATACTTTCAGGAGACTTTAACATTGACTGAGCTGAATGCACCAGCCACAATCCCTCTACCTACATTAACCTCCATAAATACACCCAAATTATTTCCACACCTACAAGAATAGATAAAACCTCCAAACACCAATCCATCTTGGACTGGATTCTACTATTTGACCCCACTCTCACCCACCAATCAGGCTGTCTCCCTGACAGTCTGAGTGACCATCAACCTACATACTTAATTAGATACCGGTCCCACCAAACAAAACAATCAATACTCAGAACTGTAGGTAACAAAAAAACCTTAAGAGCCCAGGACCTAATCTACTCACTAAAATACTCTTAACTGGTCACCCCTAAAACATCTATCACTAGATGAAGCCGTAGAGTACTTTAACTCTACCTTCCTAAAAATCTTAAATTCCTATGCACCACCCAGAACCACTAGAATCAAAACCAACCATGCCCCATGGCTATCTAAAGATACCATGTCCCTAATGAAAGAAAGAGACAAAGCCTGGTCACACTTCCAAAAACACAAAACTACTGCCCAGTGACAGACATACCAAGAACTCCACAACAACGCCAAAAAACTAATAAAGCTAGGCAAGACTAACTATTATAAATCCATGCAGGAAAAACACGCCAACAACCCTCAGAAATTCTGGGCCTTATTAAACAACCTACTTCACCCTGGTAAAACTACTACCCCCTCCCTTATATTACCAAAGACCCACAGTGACATCCACACCCAGTTTAATAAATACTTCACTGAAACAATCCAAGCCCTAGCAAATACCCAAAAAACTACTTCCAACCCCACAGCAACAGTAATCCCCACCCCCTCTAATACATTAAACAACAACTGCAGCTTTTCCGTGAATCCAGTCCCCACTACTACAATAGCTAAGCTCCTCAAAAAGCTTAAACCAACAACATTAGCAGCAGATAATCTCCCAGCCGACTTTCTACAGATTACAGCAGAGGCTATAGCTTATCCCGTGTCCATCCTTATAAACAGGTCAATAACCAAATGTAAAGTAACCCACTCCTGGAAAATAGTGCATATTATACCTTTGCACAAAGGAGGTCAATCACTTGAGCTTACCAACTACCACCCTATAGCAATTATATCACTCATCAAAAATATTAGAGAGAGTCGTTCATGCCCAGATCACGCACTGCCTCCAAAAAAACAACCTCCTATCTACATCCCAGCATGGCTTTAGGCCTTCCCATAGCACCACCCCAGCACTGCTCTCATTCTCCAACATTGTGAATCTACAAAGAAACAAATGTCTATTCATATCCTCCATATTCCTTGATTTATCCAAAGCCTTCGATATGGTTAACCACAGTATGCTCCTAAAAACCCTATCTACCCTGAACATTAGCTCCTCTACCATATCCTGGTTCTCTAACTATTTATCAAACCAGCAGCAGGCAGTCCTATGGAAAAAACACAGTTGTCCCCCAACTACCAGTAGACATAGGTGTCCCTCAAGGGTCCATCCTTGGCCCCTTGCTATTTTCACTATTCAATAACCAGATAGCTGCATCCTCACCTTCAACCTCTATAGTACAATACGCAGATGACACCACTATTATATGTGCCGCACCCACTTTGATGGAACTAAAAACCATCACCCAAAATAACTTTCCCTAGCAGAAGAATGTTTCACCAACATCAAACTTATACTTAATCCAAAGAAAACCAAACTTATTATCTTTAGTCCTGGAAGGTCTCTTCCTGTATACAGTAACTTTGACATAAAATCCAAAGATACACTAATCACCCCAACAACTCACACAAAGCTATTAGGAGTTGAAATCGATAATAACCTGAAGTAAGACACACATATTGCCCAAATAATCAAGAAGGTCAACAAAAAGATTGGCTTCCTTTAGAAAAACAAACAGTTTATGTCTAAAAATACAAAAGCCATGATTGCAAGGACCCATCTACTATCCATCCTCATGTAGGCCTCCCCTATCCTAACTAACCGTCATAGCTCAGAACTAACCAAGATGGAATCTTGCTACAATAAGATTGCAAAGTTTGCTACCGAAGCCAACTATAGGTCTCATCACTGTCTGGACCTCAATCAGCTGAACTGGCTTGAGTTCCCTCAACTCCTCCTCCTCAGTCAACTCACAAATGCCCACAAGCTCTACCATCACCCTGAAAATAACTCTGCCCTTCATCAACTTATTCACCGCTACACCCCATCCAGAACCTTAAGATCCACTTATCAGAACCACATAAATGTCATTAAACACAGAAATGAGGCAGGCAAATCCCTCTTTGCCTGCTCTATTGTCAGAATCTGGAATACACTCCCAACCCACATAACCTCCACAACCTCTACCTCCCAATTTAAAAAACTTCTCAAAACCCACTACACAACAAACTGGCTCTGCCCATGTCACACCCCCAGGTTAAGCCATAACTTTTCTCTGTTGCTGGGATCCCCTAACAAATAAAAGTTAGCTCACCACCACCCTATATCTACAGTATACCCTAGATCTAGGCCCCTGCCCAGAATGCTGCTAATCTTGTTCTATTAAACCCTTCCTGTATGTCCTGCTGAATATCTTGCTTCTTCCTGTATATTCTACTGGAAATTATTGCTGTCTGTTAATGAGAAACTGCTGTAATAGAAAATCTGTGACTGTTGAACTATATTGTATTTTAACTTTTTCCCAGTGCGCTTTCTGCTATATTACAAAATGTGTGACTCTTTATTATATGTCATATGGAGCTTTTCTCCCCGGGCCTCTGCTGAAAATGGACCTGTGTCCAGTCGGACTTTCCCGGTAAACAAATGTAAAATAAAATAAAATAATAAATAAATATAATAGGTTTCATTCTACCTACCTCAAAAGCAAACTTAAAGTAAAAAAGAGTTTAAGAGAACTGTTAGAAAGGTCAAAGCTGAGTACAAACATAAAATATCCATAAAAGTCAAAAATATCTAGAAATTGTTCTTTAGTTATGTCTGGAGGTTAAGAAGTCATACCTAACAATGTTCAGAGCTAGTCCAGAATAATACTACCATCTATGACCCAAAAGGAATAGCTAATATCCTAGCTAACAAATTTAGTGCAAATTTAATGTCACCCACAATTATATCTAGTTCACAATTTCACAATCTCAGCCACCCCCTTTAATTTGCATTGGAACAAGTTCTCTCAGGCCTCTAAAACACAAATAAAAATTCATCCATCTTCCCTGATAACATACCAGGTTGTCTGATTATCAGTGTCAAAATATGGCCTTTCAGAACCACTAATTAACCTTTTTCATATAAGCATCTCCATTGTGTATATTCTTGAAGACTGGAAAACAGCCATTGTAATGCCATTACATAACTGTGGCCCAACCACGGACACTGGAAACCATAGATCCATTACTCTCCCTTCCTCCATTTATAAAGTTGTGTTGCACAATATCCCAGTCCTTAGTAATCTGAACATTGAAACTGTCTTAAATTTGGACCCTCATCAATTTAAAACAATGAGTGAGAAGGTCACTGAAAAAACAATCAGTAAAAACAAAATGAAAACTCCAGCAAAACTAGAACTTCCACTGAGTGACCTCCCAAACCTCTTGTATCAGAGGCACATGGGATATTGGCAAATGATCCTCAGGAACATCAGGTGTTTCAGCTCAATGGCAATTCTGAATGCCCATGACTTGTTTCATCATTTTACTGGACAATTTCAGGCCAATAAAGCCAAACCCCACCAGCTATGGATATGCATATTCAGCCATGTTATGACCTCATCAACACGGCACAAGCAGAGTGTTTGACTAAGAATTAGAAACACAGGGCTGTTATACCCAGCTGATGTCCATTATCATTAGAGTCACTGCAAAAATATTCCAACCAACAAACTAAAACAATGAGTGAGAAGGTCACTGAAAAACCAATCAGTAAAAACAAAATGAAAACTCCAGCAAAGCTAGAACTTCCACTGAGTGACCTCCCAAACCTCTTGTATCAGAGGCAAATGGGTTATATGCAAGTGATCCTTATGAACATCAGGTGTTTCAGCTCATTGGTGATTCTGAATGCCCATGACTTGTTTTGTTATTTTACTGGACAATTTCAGGCCAATAAAGCCAAACCCCACTAGCTGTGGATATGCATATTTCAGCCTTGTATTTTTGCAGTGACCCTAATGATAATGGACATCAGCTGGGTATAACAGCCCTGTGTTTCTAATGCTTAGTCAAACACTCTGCTTGTGTTGTGTTGATGAGGTCATAACAAGGTCAAAATATGCATATCCACAGCTAGTGGGGTTTGGCTTTATTGGCTTGAAATTGTTTGGTAAAATGATGAAACAAGTCTTGGGCATTCAGAATTGCCAATGAGCTGAAACACCTGATGTTCATAAGGATCATTTGCATATATTCCATGTGACTCTGATACAAGAGGTTTGGGAGATCACTCAGTGGACGTTCTAGCTTTGCTGGAGTTTTCATTTTTTTTTACTGACCCTCATCAATTTGGATTTCTCAAAGAAATGTCCTGCATCTTTAACGTTATTCATTTCTTTGAAAAATTAGCCAAAGCAGTACCTAGTGAATATGCCCTGCATACAGCATATCTAGACCTGGCCAAGGCCTTTGACACAATTCCTCATGCAGACAGTATTGATAGACCTGTAAATCTAAATATAAATCATTATATTGTATGGTGCATTGCTAACTGGCTCTCTGACAGAATGTACCATGTGGCCCAGTTTTGGACCTTTTCCTATTTGGTGTCTACTTTTCAGACATCCAGGCCAGCACTCCTGGCCAATGTTTTACTATGTGTGCAGATGACTGTAAATTTGATGCTATTTTTTGACCTTCAGCTAACTCACAATTTGCTCCAGTGTGGGCTTGTCCATGTTAGTAGTTGCTGCAAAGACAATGGTCTCAAATTCATTTAAAAAAATGTAGCACAATTAATTTTAGTAAACGATACATTTTCCTTTACTATATAGGTGATGCACCCCTCCAGTCATACACTGTTGTAAGGGATCTTGGCTCTCTTGTTGATGATTTCTTATCACTTGTCCGTCATGTCTCCACTGTAGTTCAAAAAGCCATTTATCTGGCTCATCTCATTTCCAAAGGCATCTCCACAAGATATAAAGAAATCTTAATTCCCCTTTACTAGTAACTTATCAGACTGATTATTGAACATAATATATCTTTTAGCATATATTTGTCTAAACACATAACACAAATTTGGAAAGAGACCTCTGAAAGTCATAACAAAAAAGATTGGTGGCCTCAAAACTATGAATTATCAGTAGATAAAGACAGCCCTTTATCTGTAGTCAGATTCTTACAGAGTTTTCCATGGAGATATGTGTCTAGCCTTTCAAGGCATGAAAGATTAATCCCTGTTTGACCTCCAATTCCACTGCAGCACTAATGATACCTCAAGGACTTGGATTAAGGAACTAAACCTTAATCAGCAGACAAATAAGAGAGTTTAGCATGATAAATTATATCCCAATATAGTCCTCTGTTCTGGAACAAAATTCTACTACATGCAAACCAGAGTAAGACCTTTGCCACCTTCAAGGTAAGCCTAAACAATTGGATGGGCATTGATTAATTCTCCCCCAATCTACTTTTGTCTTCCCCTCCTTGAGGCTAAAGGGAACTTTTGAATTGTTTTTTATGTCTAGGCTTTTAATGGTCTGCAGAATGACTGCCTAGTATTTACCTATGACCCTATAACTCTGCAGGAAGTGAAACTGGATCAAAAAGTCAAGTAAATGAGGACATGAAAATGCAGGCTGTGCAGGAAGAGAATGCATGTATTTCAACACCAGTGTCTCCACAACCACAGGGACACCTTCGGGAGGACAGCACCATCTCAGAGGTAGCAGTGCCTAACATAACACATGTGCCAAGGGGTGCCAAGTGCATGCATATGTCTCAGCTTAATCTAGAAATTCAAAAAGCATTAGCTGCCCAACATATGTGCCATGACATTGTTCTGGCTCAGTTCACTGCCACAGAGAGTCAAGTAGAATTGATCAGAGTACTGCAGATAATGCCATGGTCACACTCATATGCAGTGTTGTGACACACACAGCAGACACTTCTGCCACAATTCAGGCACAAGTCAGGACATACCACAGTCAAGTTAGTGTCAGATGTGGACATGTAAGAGGATGAGGTACTATCTGGACACAAGAGTGCTTCACATAAGTGCTTCTCCGGAAAGATCTGGAAATAGTAGGGTGATCTAACAAACAGAATTCCTGCAGGCCTTGTCAGCATTTGTATACATGTAGCTATACCTCTCTTCTGAGGTCTTGGTTATACAGCACTGTCAGACCTTTGTCTGTAAGATCACTTGTATCCAGTAGAGCATGTTAGCACAGCAAGTCAGCATCAAGCTCACATGTTATGTCTTCCTTATGATCATGGGCTCCATGACCCACCGCATCTTTGATGGACATTGTGTTTGACACATTTTACCTTGACCTACTGTAAATCAGGGTTAGCACTCTAGATAATGACAGCATGACATTTCTTAGTTTAATGGTGTGCGTTCCAGTACATTAATGTAGATGTTTGACAAAAAAGTGAATGTAAGAGAAAAAAATAATAAAAAATTTGATTTGTATATAACCAGAACTATAAAGAAGGGAAGGAAAAATGCTAGTGTTCAATGTAATTCGGTAATAGCAGACTTTACATCAGAATGTATTTCAGTTGACTAAGGGTACTGCTTACAATAATAAGAAAAATATCAAATGATCAAATGTGGAAAGAAAAGTGGAGGTAGTAAGTTGCAGAGTGCAATGTTTGATACAATTAAGGGCTCATTTGGTATTATGAGTGTCAGTTGAGTAATTCTAGTGCCAACAGTTATAAAATGGGAATTAAAAAGAACTGAATCTATAAAAATGGAGGTAGGAGAGAGGCAGAATGAAATATTGCAAGCTATTAACAGTCTAACACACAGTGGAAAAATGATTATGCAAGTGACAGTCATTCTGCTATCAATACTAGCACTGCTACCACGTCACCCTCAGCACTGCACAAATGATAATTGATATTAGTTTTGATGACAAAAGGGTTGGTGTCTATAACAGAATGAATTAATCTTATGTGCAGTACATTATTTAAAAATACTTTTTATTTAACAGAATTAAAATTGGAGAAACATACATCATGAAACAAAGAATTGCCATATATTTAATTTGACGGCCTGATATCAACCCATAAAAAAATGCAAGTTGGAAAGCTGGAATAGAGCAGCATTACATCTTTAAATACACATAGTTTGTTTCACCATGATTCAGCTAAACAGTGCAAAATGTGCTTATTCCTTATATGATGCCAATTCTATTCACTGCACAAATTTCAGCAAATAGTCAGACATAACTTTTGTGAACAGTAAATGTATGTACTGTATGAGCAAAGCCACAGTAGAAGATGAAAAAAAGTTTAACGTTAAGCGGGACTGTCTGATGAATACTGACAGAAGGCCATGTACCACACAGCATAATGCATATTTAGCACTGTATGCATCAGTTTATAATGCTGAAACACTAATGAGAATATCATCATCCATAGCTGTGGAATACATGTATCCTCTTTACCTGTGCAGTCGTATACTGTGCATGAGCCTGCTGCGTGGGGTCCCTTAGTCATACTACTGGCTGGCCACCAGTACTATCATCAGGACCAATACTGGAAGCAGGAGTGACAGCATGGGACAGATCACCACCAGGTATCATCATATTGTACAGAATGCAACATGCAGTAAACAGCCTGCATGAAGTAGCAGAGTCATACTGAAGGGCACTCCCATATTCATCCAGGAAATTGAAGCAAGCTTTAATTAGGTCAGACACTCTCAATAGCAATTTAAATCTGTGACAGGGTGATGTTATACCTTTCTTCTGTAGCTTCCACCAAATTTCTGACAGGAGTAGTAAACCAGTGTTCTATGCTATATCCTACATAACCTGCAAAACACAAGAAAAGAAGATAAATGGGAGAGGGGTGGATCAACACAACAAAGGAAGGGTTGTTTAGTATTACACAATATATTTTTCTAAGACTAGCTGATTAACTGATGAAAATTAAAATTTCCCCTTACTATGCAGGCAGAGGTGGTAGAGTGAACTGCTGTACTAGATATGAGAATTATGAGCACTGCTAGGATGTTGGACCAACACATTGGTGATATACCCATGTGCATCGCATGCATCACACACTGCCTGGCAGCTAACAGAATGGCAGCCCTCCCTATTGCAGTAATGCTTCCCCTCGGGACTTGATGGGGCTGTAATGGCAACATGTGTTTAATATATCATACCAAGCACCTCAGGGAAACATGCCACCTCATAAAATGCACACATGGTTTAGGCTTAGGCCTGAGGTGACACCAGAACCTAGATCTACAGATCTGCAAGTGCCAAGAGTATGTCAAGGAACTGCTGAAGTACAAACAGCATCAGAACTACTAGATCCCAGGAGTGAAATTTTGGTTGTGACATAAATAAGACATACTGGTGAGACAGGTGTGTGTCTCAGAAGATCCCCATGCTATGGAACAGGCTCCCCATCTGTGTGAAACAGAGTCCATCCATAATGCTATTTAAAAGTAGCATTGACCAATGGATGGGAAATCAGAAATTCACAATGGATCTGGCACCAATGTCCTCATAGACAAAGGTAATCAGTAATGTCTAAACTCGCATACCACCCACAACTTCCTAATTAACATACCCACTCCTGATAATTGCCAATGTTGCATACGGACACAATTGCGTTTGTTTGCACAGCTAAGCTTATAAAGGCCCTGGAGGTCATTAGCCTAGTGTATACCTACAGATCTATGAAGGATATACAATAATTAAAACATCTATGCCCAGTGTATTATGAGTACATTGGTATAACTGAAGAAAAAATGAAAAACACTACAACAAAGTAAAACAAAACTTCAGACAGGACTTGTATAAGAAACAAGATTGTCTCTATCTTGTGAAATCCTGTACTTATATTTTTTCTGTCAGTTTAGAAAACTGCCAGCTAACAACATGCTCAGTTTAAAACAATTATCATTTTTAAATGATATTATTTTGCTTTGTGCATGTCTGTTTTTAACTAATTACACAGATGTGTTTGCCTTATAGGTCCATTCATGACGAAATAAATTCCTTTTAGGACATGCTCTGCTTCTTGTTCAGCAGATGAAATGTATTAATAAAATCTAAGAAATGTATAAATAAAATATAGTGTGCATTAGTGAAAGCAGGTTTGATTAATCATGTGTGACCTAATTGGATAATCTTTGTATGAGCATTTACCCTTTCTGCTGATTACTTGAACAAATTGTTACCATTTATTATAAAAAGTAGCAATGCAAGTGCAGTATTTGTTACAGGAACCATGTGTACACAAAGAAATTATCAAAAAAAGAAGCTTTATTAACTCAACCCGTTAAGCACTTTCATCCTCCAACAGGAATCCATTAGAATGGAGGATGAAAGTGTTTCACTAGTGGATTTAATAAAGCTTGTTTTATGAGATATATTTGTATGGATGTGGTTCCTATAACAGGTATAGCACCTGCATTGCTCCTGTTTGTTTTTTTATTTATTTTTTTTTTTTTTTGTTATTTTTTTTTAATTTGTTTCTGTTAGGACTGGCCCATTGTTTGTACCATTTATCATTTTTAAAAATAGCAAAACCCCAGATAAGATTGCTTTGCATTTTATTAAATAGCTGCATTAAGAACAACTATCTGGATAGTATCAGAAGCAAGAGTTGTAGTTGTCATCTGATGTTATTCTGAGTTTTTAAGCTGCCACAATCCCTGAATCTCCTACTTTGATTATAAGCTACAAAGAGGCTCTGCTCACTGAAAATGGATTTTTTTTCTCCTACTGTCTCAAGCATTTTTTTACTTGTTCTGGGTTCCAATGATTATGTTTGCTTTTTGTCTATCTTTTCTAAGATCTTTGCCATCTAGTCTGCGGTTCTGTGACTTTCTATTCACAAGCATGCCCTGCATTTCTGCCACTTTTCCCTTGTCATTTAAAGAAGTCATTGTTTGTCTCAAAGACAAAACAGCTGGTCACTTCTAGCGGTAGTTTCCTGTGTCATAACAGCCAGTCACCTCTGGTGGCAGTTTCTTGTGTCATACTACTTTCAAGTAAAAATAAAACCTTCAACCAGATGACTTGCAAAGAACAGTTTTATAATTTTAGTAATCACTGATCTTTGCAATAAAGGGCCAAACTCAAGAAATGTCTTAAGAACTGGTTTTTACAATTTTTGAAATGTGCTGATAGATATAGCAGAAAGATGGACTGTTAGCAATTTCTGTTATATGAATAAATTGTTTTTTTTTTTTTTTTTTTTTGCTGCTTTCTAAACTAGTGTCATATAAACCCTTTATGTACATACATGAAACTCACTTTGAGGATGCTTAGATCTAAAGAACATGTTGAAATCTGATTTGATATGAATGCTTTTACTTCACTCTAAAATGATAAATATCTGCATTCTGCAAATTTTCAGTGTGTTAGACTTAATGATGATGACTTTATAGTACTAAAATGAAATCATAACAATAGTCAACACTATAAGTTCATATGCATGTTTTCACTTAATCAAGAATGAATTAATCAACTCAGAAATGTATTACTGTTGTCAGTCAAGCCTTTGCTAAAAGTTACGCTTCATTTTCCTTGAGCTCATTCCATGGACATGCAAACTAATTATAGAACTTTCAGAAAAAAAATCACATTAAAATCAGTTTTAATAGCTTTTATAATTAAAGATCGAATTAATACAGATCAAAAACTGATAACTGAGGAAAAACTGTTTGCAAGTAGACAATCCCCGGGATTCATGAAGCTTGCACCAGGTGCAGGCGTAGCGTTGGTGATTTAACACCAAATATGGCTGCTGAGCGATTCAAGTATGAGCTGTTTCCACGTGCACTACTTGCGTACGCTATGGCCACACAGCTCCCGGTGCCTGCATGCTAATCACCACATGTTCAGCAGTGCAGCATGCAAATTAAGGTATATAATGATTCAGGAAGTGGTGCAGGCATAGTGTAAGCATGCAGAAATGTAAACCGAAAAAAAAATGGTTTACATTTTTCAAACATAAAATCGGAGCCATGAAAGCAGACCAAACTCACGTATTATACTGTTAATATATGACAATGGCTAAATATATAGCCATTGGCATAAAACAACATGCACAAAATATGAAAAAGAACATTTAATATTATGCCCACGCTAACACGAATTTAAAGTGCAGGGCATCGGTGCGCAAAGGGGATCACAAGGAATATACAAAAATATAGAATAAAACTGCAATGAAACACATATCACGATTTCCCCATAAGAGTCAATGGAGGCATGCTACACCATACTCATGGCGCAAGGGTTGCTAAGGGCAGTGACAGTGCTATACGCAGTAACTAGGAATTAGTAGGCAATGCCATGCAAATGAGAGGAGTAATACTGAATCGCAGATTTCCCGCTGGTGTAAGGATGCACAAAACAGCATAGCATTATAACACTGAGGTGAGCCTTTGACATAAAAATGACATCAAGAGAGGGGTGTGTCGCCATTGCTGTAAGCACATTGGAGCATTGCTAAACCGGTCTGCCCCTAGCTAGGCAAAGCTGTAGGATAGGGGTGTGTCGAATTGTTCATAGCTATGCTTAGTCGAGAGTACACAAGGTAACCGAGTATGCATGTGAACGGAGATGAAAATGCGCTTAAACCTGGTAAACGGGTATGCGCGTTGCGCATTGCAGCTGAAACAGGAAGGATATAGGAAAGAAATAAGGAAATGCTGCAGCAGTGAAATTGGAGTACAAATGGCTAATAAACACCTAGAAGCCTACAGTGGGCCATTAACAACAGCAAACAAGGCTGCAAGCAGCTACCTGCAGAACAGGGAAGGGTAGGGGCTGTAATGCAAAGAAAACAGCAAAGTGTCAAAGCAGAACAAAGGCAATATGCAGTATATCAGCTTCAAGGCACAATTCGCCATGACTGGGTAGGGAATGTACAAAACAAGAAAGACGGAAGGTGTATGCATGCCTGATAATGGGAGGGGATCCAGGTCTAAAAGTGATTTAAAGGAAAACAGAGTAATTAAGGCAGGCAAGTAGATCTCCACAGTAAAGGCCCCACACTTGCAGTACTCATTGCAAAACCCATAATTAAGACACGCAGCAGCTGGAATAGTTCATACACACCCACATACATCAGCAGCATCCATAGAACAATACTATAAAGTTTGAAAGCACCTCACACACATGTGTGTATTCCCATACACTCTGCACCAGTGGTGTACACAGATGGGGAACTTTTATTATGTACATGTTAGGGGCTGCCATAGCTTTGCTCCATCAGCATGTGTTGGAGATTGAAGGTGGTGTGGAGGATGATGCACATGACCACTGCAGGCACCAGAAGAGGAAGAGAGTGTTCTGACCAAGGCTAACCTACCAGGGGCAACATGATCTGGAAATAGTAGAGCATTACAGGGTGGACAGGGACACCCTACAGCATCTTGTGGAGCTGTGCCAGCCACGTCTCACAGCCAGAACAAACAGAGGGGAACCCATCCCAGTGGATACAAAGGTATGTGTAAGCCTGAGAATACTAGCTACAGGTACCTTTCAAAAACCAACTGGGAATATCATGGGGATCTCACAGACATCAGCATCCAGGGTACTACACCAGTTCCTGGATGCCATGTTACCACATGCCATTGAGTACATATAATTCCCCCGAATGCAGGAGGAGTTGGCCAGCAATATGCATCTCTTCTACAGTGTGGCAGAATACCTGGACGTACTGGGTGAAATATACTCCATGCACATACACATCAGGTCAACACCCAATTAACAGGGAAGGTGCTACATAAACCGCAAGGGATACCCCTCCATCAACTGCCAGGTCATGTGCAATGCCCGGGGGATTATGATGGAAGTGTGTGCTTGCAGCCCTGGAAGCTATCATGACTTCCACATCTGGCATGCCTCACAGCTGTATCAGTTATTTTCCAGGGGGGACATCCCAAATGGACACCTGGTGGGGGATGCTGGCTATGCACTGGAACCATGGATGATGACTCCCATCAGGAATGCACACACACCCATGCAGGAACGCCATAGTGAGGCACACGCACAAACCAGAATCATCATAGAGTGTGTGTTCGGGATACTTAAATCACAGTTCTGTTGCTTGGACATATCTGGTGGGGCCTTGCAGTACTCTCCCGGCATTTGTGCCCACATTTTCATAGTGTATGCCATGCTACACAATATGGTCCTGCAGAAACAGCTGCAGCAGGGACAGAATGGTGAAGGCCCTCACAGCCCACCACCATTGCCAAGGGCCCCACAGGCACAGAGGTACTCATACCATGAACACCCTGAGCCAGCCCCAGTAGGCAGATGGAGGTGTGCCCAGTATGCCCATGCCTTGGCAAAGAGGGAACGTATAGCACACACACTGACAGTGTAGGCACCTAGGGACTGACACCCTTCTCCACCTGCACACACAGTAAAAATGGATGGCACACACACAAGACTACCTGTACATTGTCATGTATAGGCAGTCTACTGTGTGCATCCAACATAGGCAGCCCTCAACTGTTGCACACACAACAGCCAGTGGCACAAGGTAAGTCAACACCTGAACAGTAAGCTAAGCTATCAGCATATGCAGATACTGTATGTATAGATTCATAGGTAGGTACTTGGCCAACTGCCAGAGACCCTTCATAAGCCCAGCCAAAATGTGTCAGTGTTTGCCACCCTATTGAGTCATTAACCATCCCTGTGTGGAGCAGAGCCAATGGCGGGATTCCTGGGGTGCATCTACCATTCCCCATCCACCCTTCAAGGTTTCTCTTGCAGAGTGTTAGTGAGGGGCTCTGTAAAATTTAGATAGGGATGTTGTTCCAAAGTATGGGGAGTGTCTGTAACAGGAAGCTGTCCCTCCAACATCTTCCGGTTGTTGTCATGGCAAGTTCAGCTCACTACAGTGTGTGGCTCACTGTGACATGGATTCTCATATGTGGAGCATATCCACCAAGCCAGAGTTCAACATGGCTGTGTTGGTCAGTGGAGATAATCTCTGGGTAAATGAGAAGCCACTGAGTAAAGCAGGAGTGTATCCAGTCCGGCTGCATAGGCCATATGTTGGAGGCCAGTATTCCCCTTGGTGAGGTACATTCGCGGACCCCCCAGCTGTTGGACGTGTAGTCTGAGGTACATCCCACATGTATTATTATACCCTATGATGGGACTGATGAGTGATGAGTAAAGGGGCACTATAACCTCAGTATGTCTAGATGGGAATCCTTTAGTAGTCAGATGGCCTACATAGAAGGATGTCTTAACTACTGTGGAGTTATGATTGTCACAGGGGAGATCACTATCTACCTTAGTCCCCAGATACCCCATTACCTCGTCTGTATTAAAGAGGCCACCATTCATGAGTTAATATGTGGGTGCCAATTCCACTATGGAATGACCAAGCAGTTAGTGGCACTTGGCTGGAGGCTGTGTCAGTGGCACCCTGTGACGTTCTCTGTAAGGACCCCTGAGGGATGTCCATGTCAGCTGGAGTATCAGTCATGGCTCCCAGTTTGCATTCATTGCCAAACATCTTATGCAGTAGTCCACCTGTGTTTGCCTGCACATCTGAGATGTATATGCCAAACAGTAGGGCTCCCAGGACTGAGTCCTGTGGGACACTAGTCATGACTGTTCAAGAGTTGGACCTAGACACCACTACTCGTACCATGTGGGTTGTGTGTGTAAGCCTGTTGGCAACCCAACCTGTGATGTATGGGTGAATGTACAGGCTGGTGTGTTTATCAATAATACCTGAGTGAGGCATGGTGTCAAAAGCCTTGGTGAGGTCCAGGTAGTATGTGTGAACCACCTCCCCTATCATCTAACCTCTTGGCGACTGTATGTAAGACATAAAACAGGTTCAGTAGGCATGAACTGCAGTCAACCAAGCTGACCTGGGTTGGGTCACGTGTCCAACAGTTACCAATGTTATTGTTAATGAGTGCCATGAGGAAGCGAACCATACCATTGCAGACCAGGCTAGTCAGGCTTATGGGATGGTAGTTACCATGGTCAGTTGTGATTTCCCCGTGATAGAGTGGAATAACCATTGCCACATGCCATTGTATGAGCATGTAGCCTGTGGAGAGGCTGAGGTAGGAATGCAAAATTAGATGGGGGCAGGTTGTCATGTACAGTTTGCAAGATGCAGTCTGGGTCAACATCTGCCTCCATTGATGCTGTGTTCTGCTGTTAGAGAGGACCATTTCCACCTGTGTGTCTCTGATGGTTGGGATATTGTACCTTACGGGTAGTGTTGTGGGCTCTTTAGGGGGTTAAGTATGCACTGCATTTATCTGCAAGGATGTTGGCGATATCAGTAGGGTCAGCATATTTTGGGCTATATTTCACTGGCACAGTGCAAATCTGTGTGTCACCACGTAGATCCTTAACATAGCCAAAGAAGGCTTTGTGGTTATCTTTAGAATCCTTGCGTATTCTCTTGCTGATGTTAGCCTTGGATGATGTCATGAGGGACCTATGTATCATACTAATAGTGGTCATGGATGTCAGCCCTTCATGGCATTTGCTGTGTGTTTGGAACACTGTCCTACTTCTGTAGTTTAGCCTGTTTATTGCAGAGGTCGACAAGGTCCTTGTCTAGGAGGAGTGAGTCTTGGTTTACCAGTGATGGCATGATCCATACATCTGTGTAGGTGCCTATAGACTGCATTTTTAAATCTGTCTGTATCTGGAGCAGTGTTACCCCTTAGTGCGGGGGCTGTGAAACCCCCCACCCCTGTCACTAGTAGTGTAAATGTAGCTGTAGGAAAGGTATACACTGTGGTATCTGTGGGTGGGGGAGATGCTAGGGTGTGGAAACAGTGAATAGTTCATGGTCAGATCTAACCAGTGACTGGTAAACCTCCACTGTGGTGCACCTGTTGCCCATGTTGGTGATGACCACATCTAGTAGCTTCCACCCCACGTAAGGGAAGTTACAACCTGATACAGGGCATATGAGGTGATACATTCCAGGAAGCGCTGGTCTCAGAAATGAGTACTAGAGTACGTGTCCCACTTAATGGTATGGTAGTTGACATCGACCAATGCCAGGGTGTGTGTTAGGACTGTTGTGTTCTCCACTGTCTCCAGGTAGGTGGAGTGGAGGTCCTGGGTCATGGAGGGTGATCCATAGCAGGCCACATTCAACATTGTTGTTGTGGCTGATGTTAGCTGCACATGGATGATCACAGAGGTATCATGCTGCCCCACTAACCTGGAGGTGTAGGTATCCCTGTTGAATATGGATACATCCCCTCCGTGTCTGTCAGTCCATGTTCCGTGGCTGAAATGTGTGGTATGGGTTGTAGTCTGGTAGTGCTGGTGTGCTATCAGGAGCCTTAAGACAGATTGCAGTTAATGCACAGATGTTGATGTTGTCCATTCTGAGGAGTGCTGTGAGTGCATGCATGTTGTGATCACAACCCCTGGTGTTGAGTAGCATAAACCACATTGAATCTGCTATTATGCTGTTTATGGAGCTGGTATTCACCTTTGAGATGCTCCTAAATAAGGCACCATGGGAGTGCCAATAGCCTTGGCCAGTATTCCAAAGTGTAAGGCTGACACATAGGCCGGTATGGTATCATTGCATGCATGTTCTCCATCTGTGCTTGATTGTCATCTCCCCTGTAGGTAACCTAGTGGTAAGCAATAGAAAGCCTTAACCTTATACAAGTTTTCTAGCTTCCAAGATAGGCATTTCGAGTGGCTAAGTATCAGTGTTCTGTATGTCCATGCTGTACTCAACTGTTCCCTGACTACATGATGAGCTCACACTGTATACTGTGATCTGAAGGTCTGTTTATTTGCATATTATGGCTGTGATGGCCTGCACATTAGAGGTGCACAGATAGCTTACTATCTAACTGCCCAAGGGCAATTAGAATCATAGCAACAGTGTGTTGGCCTTCCCTGCACCATTGATGAAGTAACTGAGCCTCTGTCAAACATAGCCAATGAAGCAATTCCATGCAGAGTTGCAGGAAGCTGTGGAAGTCTGGGGTTGTGGAGGGTAATAGGGGCACTTACTGATCTAAAGACGGCATGTTAATGTGCAATTCAACACCATTCAATTCCCCCAGCAGGTCTTGCAGCTATCAAACTGGACAGGCTCCCCCACCCCCTGACTGTATGGTTCTGGGAAACACGATCCCAGGGGGGTATAGTCTGTTACCCATTCACACAACAAGGTTTCCCTTGAAGTGTGTCAGTGAGGGGCTATGCCTAATGTAGTTAGGAATGTAATGTACTGTCTCACAGTACATTTGTTATATGTTGTTATGTCATGAGTACGTGAAGTTCAGTGAGTTAGGGGGCTACCGCCCTTTGCTTAGCCTAGCTTACACATAGAAAGCATCTAAATAGGATTTAGGTGGAAGCAACGGTAATGATAACAGTGTAATGGTTACAGCATCTGCATAGTATCTGTGCATTCGAGGTTACAATCCCGATAAAGGCAGGGATGTTTATCATGTGCAAAAGTATACCTTAACCACAGCTTGCAGATATAGGTAGTAATCGTCTGTATAATAAACATTCGAATCACCCATATAAACCCATGTGTGCAGGAGAGTACAGTCACCAGAGAATTTAATGTCATGACAGCACATAGTGAGATGTGATGTCACTGACAGGTATATTTCCGGAGCAGTTAGCGGATGTGGCCGTGTTTGCGCGCACAGGTTATATGTCACAGCGTTTGTTTATCTGTGTTTAACCACTGCTATGATGTCACACAAATACTGTTAAACATGCTTACAACTGGGTAAATGAGCCTTACTCTGCAGTAAAAGCATTCGTAAAGCATCCCAGGTGTCAAACCCTGGACCATGCACACTATAGGCATGGAATGTACCACTAAGCCATCTGAGGTGTACACACCTTTCATGCTCCTGAGACAACACCTTATACCATATGTATTTCACTGTAATGATCACAGATGGGACAGTGGCCTTGTGAACATATTTACAGTGCATTGTAATGTACTGTAGTTTGTGAACCAACACATTCCAGTCTACAGATGTATTACTGTTACAAACTAATACGAAATATATATATATATATATATATATATATATATATATATATATATATATATATATATATGTGTGTGTGTGTGTGTGTGTGTGTGTGTGTGTGTGTGTGTGTGTGTGTGATCCATACAGATTCCCGAAAACATTTTTCACTGAATGATTATCGATATTTACGCAAAAGTGCTTTTCACCGAACTTTCGTGTAAGTATGCATGTTCCTGAGATCGTACTATGGTGTGGGTAAAGGGAAATCCCCTTTTCCCCACTGTAGTGCGATCTTGGAGTGAGAATATTAAAGTGGGGGGGGCACAGGCTTGCCCCCCTGCATAAATGTAGATTTTATTTTGTTTTTAATGCACTTTAACGAAAGTGATTTCTTCAAAGTTTGTTTAGTGATAATGGATTCAGCCTTTTGCACGTAGGTGTGTCCATATATATGGATATGTACAACCCCATGCTAATTGCACTTGCATAACATCAGATGCATTATGCTGAGCAACTACCTTTGTGCCACAGTGGAATTCAAAAAGCACCTTGAGACACATCACCCACCAGGCCACGGACTTCCCAACTGCCATAATGTGCTGTAATAGGGAGAATAGGTCTGAGACAGAACCATACTATTGGTTACTCTCAACTATTCCATTAAGAACTACACTCAATGCATGTTGGATTCCATCGACCCCACTGACCTGGATCACAGTAGTCACCAAACAGGGCTAACAGTATGCTACACATAGTTAGTCTCCAATGCCAATGTTATGTACCCTAAGAGCAGAGTGGTGAGTGCCATGGCACCCATGCAGATGGACAATGCATGTGCAAAGGCTGAATACTACACAAATGAAACCTAAGCAGTCACATATGTGCAGTGATTATGCCATTGAAACAGAACCAGGAGTCAGCCCAACACAAACATGTAGGCAAACTGGTGGTACCATGCTTTAAACTGTACCACAGAAGATAGCAACTGTTGCAAGAGTGTACACACATGAGTGTAGGTGATCCCACTTCAGCCTCAGTAAGATGCAGATACACCATATGAAACCATGCAAAGCTACCATGAAACCAATCAGCCACATATTATGAGGCCAAGCATACAGCATTCTATAGCTGTGTCATTAATCATAATGGCAATGACAAACCTGCCGTGCTGCACAGCACTATGGCATGGGAAGTACTGCACCTACAGAAATAGCACCTGCCCATCCTGATAGAGCCTTGGAGAACCTAAACCCACTCCCACCCCCCACCCCCAACAGGTATGCTTAGTAATATATCCATGTACTCTAATGGGCCCCTGCACTACCGACTATGCAGGTACAAGCTACACTCTCTAATGCCATACATGCATCTTTCATGGGACCTGTCACCATCCCAGAGTGTATCCTACACAAATGTAAAAGCATTCAGCTATCCACATACTCATCATTTTCAATTCATAGCTCAATGTCAGGTTGTGTACACACCGAATGGTGCACAGCAACAGTTGTCACACCCCATAAAGGGGGAGACACCATTGATAATGGGACATAGTGCACAACTACCCTGCTGAGTCTGGTCTGTACGGCCATGAACCATGGTCAATGTAATTGATGTACTCGGTACAGATGTAGATGACAGTAGGATTGATTCACACTGCATATCATAACCTTGCTAGGTCGTATGACACCATCACCCATACTGTGTTCCAGCTACACTCAGTAAACTAGGTTCATAGGTAGGTACTAGGCTATCAGCCCAAGGGCCTGCATAAGCCTAGCCAACAATGTTCCCTGCCTTATGCCACCCAATAAAGTTATTTTTCTGTGCCACTGTCGAGCAGAGACACAGAAGTGATCTCTGGGGTGTATTTCCTATTTTCCATCCACTCATCAAGATTTTTCTTGAAGAGTGCTAATGAAGAACTTTGCTAGATATAGATGGGTAACCTGTTCCAGAGTATGGGAAGTCTCTGGGACAGGATTCTATCCCTCCAGCATGTCCTATTTATTGTGGTGACAAGGTTTAGGTCCCTAGAGCGTGTAGCTTGGAGGGATTGGGATTTCTTTAGGTGTAGCATGTCCATCACCTCAGGGTTAGACATAGCTTTATATGTTAGGCAGAGATCACCTCAGAGTAGGCGCTATGCTACGCAGTAAAGCTAGACTTTTTTCAGCCGGTCAGTGTAGGGCATTTGTTTGAGGCCAGTAATCCTCTTTGTGAGGTACTTCTGTGGCCTTTCCAGCTGCTGCAGATGTCTTGTGAGGTACATACCAAAAGGGGCGTTGTACTATATAATGGGTCTAATGAGTGTCGAGCAGAGGGGAACAGTGACCTCTTTTTTCCTGGATGGGAACCCTTTTATAATGAGGTGTGCCACATAGAAGGACTTCCTGACTACTGTGGCAATATGACTATCAAAGGAGAGACTACTGTCCACCTGGGTCCCAAAGTCTCTTATCACA
The DNA here is from genome assembly GCF_019279795.1 of Protopterus annectens. Taxonomy (NCBI): domain Eukaryota; kingdom Metazoa; phylum Chordata; order Ceratodontiformes; family Protopteridae; genus Protopterus; species Protopterus annectens. The sequence goes on along the minus strand of NC_056742.1, from coordinate 220,921,803 downwards.
CATTCAGTGTTAAGTAGATTGCTGCCTATGTGGTAGTTCATGGGAACATAGTTTTTACCACTTTTTGGCATTGAGCTTGAGGTCATGGCTCTGACACGAGGCATCTGTCTCAGTGAGGCCCTTCTGTAGGATGTCCACATCATTTGGGAACTTGACTATGGCCCCTAGTTTGCAGTCATCTGCGAACTTCATTAGCCAGAGGCCTTTTGTGCTAGCCTATACTTCAGAGAAGTAAATACCAAACAGGAGAGTCCTTAGAATTAGTGGCAATTTTGTTTTTGTAGCTAGCTTTGGACGATCTTATAAGGGATCTCAGCTTCTTACTAAGGCTTACCAGGGAGCTCCTCCACTCATGGGATTCTACTCTCTTTTGCAACAATTTCTTCCTTCTGTTGTATAGTTTGTTTATGGCAGGGGACCACCAGATTGGCTTTCTTTTTTGGAGGATAGCATCTTGGTTCTGTTTGGGCTAGCACGATCTATGCACCACTTCTGTCTTAAGAAGCATGATGTTGGCTTTGGAGAAATTCTTTACCATGGCTTCCTTAATGGGGGGTAGGGGCAGGATGTGGATTTCAAGGGTGATTAGCTTATGGTCGGATCAGACGAACGAGGAGTTGACTTCAGGTGTGGAACACCGGTCACTCATATTGGTAATGAATAGGTCTAGGATACTGTTGCTCCTGGTGGGGGTGTGGATAAGTTGATCCAGGGCATTGGAGTTTATGAATTCCAGAAAGCGTTGAGCTAAGGAGTTGGTACACAAGTAGTTTACCCAGTTAATGGTGGGGTAGTTGAAGTCACCCATTATTAGGGTGTTTGGTTGAACCCTAATATTTTCCAGTACATCAAGAAAAGAGGAGTGGGATCCTGGGGCATGGTGGGGGATCTGTAACAAGCTACAATTTGGATTGCAGTTTTGCACAGAGTTAGTTGCACTTGGATAACCTCTGATGCATTATGCTGAGCAACTAGGGTGGAGGTGTGGATATCCTTAATGAATATGGACACACCTCCACCTTTGCTGTTTTGTTCCAGTTTACATGGCCAAAAAGTGTGGTATGAGTTATAGCCTGGTAGTGCAGGGGTGCTCTCTGAAACCTTGAACCAGGTCTCTATCACTGCACAAATATCGAGGTTCTGCATTTTAAGGAGTGCCTCGAGTGAGTGCATTTTGAGATTTAGACTTCTAGCATTGAGTAGCATTACCCTCAGTTTTTCCATGCCTGTTCCTGTTACAGTGGTGAATTTGTTATTTGAATATTGCCTAAAAAAGACACTATAGGGGCAGCAAGAGCCTTAGCCAGTATCCAGAATCCCAGGGACGACAGGTGCAGGCCATCTGTGGCAAAGCATCGTGGTCTGTTGACCATGTCATCCCAAGCAGACAGATACTGGGTCCCCTTAGAATGACACCAGAAGCTTAGCCAATTGCTGAAGTCAATCATTTTGTCCTTGTACTGTGGTATCATTTGGGGCGATGGCAGAATGCTACTCAGGGCTAGGGCCATACCTGCCTGGGCTACAAGATTGGAGAGCTCTGTCATGTCTCTTTTCATGTAGTCCATGGAGGTACATCTCAGGTCATTCACACCAACATGGACAATGACAGAGTCATATTTGTACATGTTGTGGAGTGAACTGAGTGCATGGGTTATGTGGCAGATTCTGGCACTCGACAGGCAGCTGACAGTAACCTTCTTGTTTAGCCTGATGAGTGGGACATCAGTGTGCCTGACTATAGAGTCACCTATGACTAGTGTGTTGGGTACGTTGTTTTGCCTTATTGGCTGTGGTTGAGTGGCACACTGCGTCTGTGGGCTATGTGTCATTCGGTTTGTGTTGGGGGATGGAGGTTGCTTGCGTTTCAGCTTTGGAGGTCCCTGTTGCTTAGACAGATTATTATTGAGAGCCTCCGCGAATGTTTTTGTGTTACTATGTTTTGATTTTGGTGGTGCAGATTTAGTGAGACTATGTGATGAGTGTGGTGTAGTGCAAATGTTTACCTTCTCATCATGACTGTCAAGTTCAGTCTTGGTTGGAGAGTGCTTTACCTCCAGTCTGGCTAGATAAGTGCATCTCTCACAGGTTGTAGTGTTGGGTGTTAGGAGGAGACAGTTGTCTGTGTACATGAGGCCATTTCTACATTGCCTCAAGATGGCCAGATTCATCAGATAGACAGGAAAGAACACTGGCAGCTGACCCTTGGACATGCCTGAATACAAAACTATTTTCCTCTAGATAAATGAGGAAAGTGAGTACAAGAGCTGTTTTTCTCTAAGCAAGTGAGAAAAGTAAGTACAAAAACTGTTTTCCTCTTGGTAATGAGGAAGATTAAGTGCTATAGTAATTAGTAACTTATTTAGTGCTTACAAGTTCTGAACAAATGCTGAACATGAATAAGTAAATTAAGTGCTAAACCTAAGAATCTGTATCTGCACTAGACGAGTTACAGGACAGAAACAAGTGCAAATGCAGGCTTTCAAATCAGAGAGTTGAGAGAGACAGAAAAGATTGTCCAAATGGCCAATAACTACAAATTCTGAGCCAGAACTACTCCTTATGTGGTAGACAGATTATCTAGTGCGTACCACTCCCGCTGATAAGCTAGAAGGTTTCCCTCCAACACAGAAAGGCTTGGGGGGCTCAAAAGCTTACACACAGTCCTGGATACAGCAAATCTGTATTTGGAACACTAGTTACAGGAAAGGTAGGGAATAGGCTTACATTTAGTTTGTTTTTTTACAGAAAAGTAGCAAAAACAGTAGTAAAAACAATTCACATGCAGTGCAAGCTAGCAAACTTGAGTATGTAGCAATATTAGACCAAACACCATTTAAAAAATGCAATTAAATTAAAAAGGACTAAATGCAATTGCAGAAAGAGTTTATTAGGTAGAATGTGGTAAATAGATGGGACTGGGGGAGTATCCCAGATCAAATCTACAGTGGCCCGGGCAACTGCAAAAGCCATCAAATTTAAACTACAAATCAAAAATAGAGGGCGTGGGACAAAACAGTTTCAACAGAGATCTAAGCAACAACTAACAGTACAAACTATAAAACCAAAACAATATACTCAGCTCTTTATATTTGCAGATCATTCTGTCAGAACAGGGAGACAACAGTTTCAACAGAGATCTAAGCAACAATTAACAAACTCTATATCCTAAATAAATATACTCAGCTCTGTATATTTGCAGATAGTCTGGAAGGCAGTCTCTCACAGCACAGGTTCCAGCAATTAATATACCTATGTCACAGGAGTGTTTGGCAACTGGACTGCTGGCAGAACCCACACTACAGAGGGTGTCCGATGAATACATGCTCATCAAACCAGTGCCAGCTACAGTAATACAGGGGTAAATCCTGGTACGCCCCCTCTTTGGTATCTATACCACATAGACTAACACAGAATGCATCAGCCTATTGATGTCTGCAAATGACTATGAACTAGGAGCAATAGTTGACTCAATGTGTGCTGTGTTCAACATACAGAAGGGCCTTAGTGTGTCAGATGTGTGGTGTGTGATGTATGGCCAGAGTCTGACAGCTAAGTACTGCATTGTCATCCCCTGTGGTACAAACCCTGTACCCACTAATGACCACCTAGGCAGAGGTCAACATAATGGCAACTGTGTGTATGAGATGCAGATGGACAGCACTTCCCTTTGATAGTTACTTCACCACAAAAGACAGGTAGCCATATGTGGCACCACTAATCATGACAGGGTGCCATCCAGGAATAAAGAGAACTGCTCAGCCATACTGAACTCCCATGTGGCCCATAATAGATCACATATATCCTTTAAGGGTTAATGCCTATGTTTACATGGCTTACACTGGCCTTCACTATCCCTAGCTGCACTATGTAGCATGCAGCCTACCCTGAATCAAGCCATGTCCAACCCACAGGTGTTGGACATGCTACACTTACTTAACACATCCTGATCCCAAATAAACACATACGTCATGGACATCCACCTGTCTAGTACAAGGATCACAACATGCCTGACAGATCCCTGTCCCATACACTTAACATAGTCTTGCCATACTATGCAACCCTGTCTAGCGGAGCTGCACATCACCCCTCTTTGTGACATAGTGTGATGACCACATGCCAAACATACCAGTAACCATGTGTATCTGTTCTGTGGCACTGCATGAACTGGCCACTGAATATTCCCTGTCTATTGCCTACAGCTAGGTAACCTGTCTGCCTAGGCTCATAAATGGCCCAGGGCATATAGCCTACCACATCACTATGACCATACATGCCATAGTTGATACCCAACCCTGCGACTACCATCAGGCTAGCTATTGTCCCATGTGTTACACATGTGCAACACAGGCAATACATGGCAAGATGCTACACAGCTGTACAGTGCTATGTAGATGTATATGGCAAAACACATACATTCTTGCAAGTCTGCATTGTCACAGGTCATGTCCCTAATGGCTATGTATGACTATATATGTGGCATATACACAGCATTAAGGTCAATTGCATTAATGTGAACACATCCTGGCATGTGCTGATAGGTAAAGATACCACTACAGGCAAACAGACATGTCCACATCAAGACAACATCCACATGGTGTATGAGCAATGTCATCACATGACACACACATATATGGAGATAACATCACATCACCAGTAGGTGTCAAATGTGTGTGACTTATACATGTCAGTGTTGTTAGTGTCATGTAGATCTACAAAGACATATTTGTAAACTTAATAAATGTGATACACATGTATGCTTAGCTGTACTGCTGTACTTTTCTGTGAGTTACTGTGACCTGTCTCCATCGATATGTCTTCCAGGTATGCTCAGTATCCGCCTGTCGCCATACAGCTGCTCAGAGGATGAGGTCCTCATCCTATACCTTCTCGACAACTACACGGTGCTCTTCAGCCATGTACAACAGGAAGCACAGTAGCGGGGTGTCCTTTGGGAGGAACTCTGCAGGAGGGTAAATGATGGTGGTCACAATCGCTCTTATCAGCAGGTGCACTGACACTGTAATGACCAGATAAGACGGGCAAAACAGCGTGCCAATGCAATCACCAGGGCACAAGGTGCAACAGGTGGGGGGCCACTCACCCAGCCCCCACTCACACGTACCGAGGAGCAACTGGCTAACCTGGGGACACCTACAGGCCTCCATCCACAAGCGTTAGTTGTTATTGTGGAGGTGGGTGTCTCTCAACCACATAGCCTGGAGTTGCCTGGTAAGTACCTACTGCACATAAAACACAACCATATATCACATAGTTAAATGTGTTACTGTACAATATGTAATGTAACATCATATGCAAGGCATGTATGCACACATGCCACATACTATAGTCTGCTACTCTATGTATGCATAGATGTGCATACTCCATAGGATAGTGTATTGTACTGGCTTATGTGCTAACATAGACATTGCACCCTGAAGCTACCACACAGGTGTGGATAATCTTACTGCTGTGTCACCCCTGTTTAGCTATCTCTGGCATTTTGCAGTGACAGCAGCCTGTGTCAGGTGAGATTGTTATTATTTACCAGGCTTGATACTACACGGAACATATTAATTGCATGCTATCTGCCATAACAGAAGTACACATAATGTATGGTGGTCCTGGTAATGGACACTGCTCAGACCTGCAATGCATCACACTGTTTACCTATGTGAAACAATTGTAGACTATTTGAAACACCTACACTAAACCTTCCAAACTGTCATTGCCAGATGTGTGGACAACAGTGAATACAATGGTGGAGGTTTGTTCCACTGTAGGGACAGGTACATATCAGCATTACACATGTTGGGAACATGAACAGTACTGTACAGAGAGCATATGTGTGCACACACACTTAATATGTTGGAGCTGGAGTATAGCCAGCTCACAGGATACACCCTTGTGGAGTATACCCTTGCTATGAATGTCACACACTGTCATGTGCTATCAGACATGTCCATGACATGCAGTGGGCTGAATGCAACACTAGTCAACTATCCCGCGAAACAAGTGTCACATCCCATACATACCACCCTTTGTCTGCATAACCCTGTCCTCAGTGGAGAATATGACATCTATGGTTGTATGTCATATGGGATAACACTGACATGAGAAAGACGATCGCCATCACAACAATTGGACTGCACATGTGTGCACATGGCCATGGAGGATGGCCAGAGACATGAAGCAAAGCACACAGTAGAAGTAATGTACATGTGTCTACACCCTGTTTTACATTGGCTCGACACAATACAACTATGGCCTTTGTGTATTGGTGCTATTGCAGATGTGAAACACTAAACAGCAGACAGGCCTGTGCACAGCTTGTGTAGGCATCACATGAAACCACCACATAACATGTCCTGAACATCTGGAGTGTGTCACAACAAGGAAGCATACACCTATACAGTATCCAGATACATACATATGTTGAACAACATACACATATATCCACATCCTGCCACAGATACAGTAGATTCACCTTGCTGGTGTCAGACATCACTGTCATGCCTGCTCCTCATGTGTAAGGTACACAGATGGCATGTGGGAGATATAAAAGTTGTATGTTAGCCATGTATGGGCATAGTTGGCATGTATCAGTAATATGGTTGCAGATGTGCAGGGGTATCATCCTTATACCCTACTGTGACCTGTGTCACACATTTGACATTAGGGTTTATTGTGTATACACCTCGGTGATGTGGGTCACATTCCACATTAGATATGTAATGTATGTGAACATAGTCATGGCTATGAACCGTGCCAGTAGTTCACACTGTATAGCAATTGTGAATCCACATGATGCCCTGCAATGGCTATGCACATCAGCTCAATGTGCAGTATGTCCCTGCATATATGTAGGCTGGACAGACAACATTGCATCAGCTGAAGGCCCATGTTAGTATAACACGTACCTGCATTGGGACACCATTACTGTACTGTAGATTGGAAAGGACACCATTGTGTTACACATGTATGCATGTCATTCAACATGTCAACAGAAGACATGTCATACTACATGTGACTGGCAAGGACATACGCCACACAGCAGGCTGGTGTACTGTTCACCTGTGCTGGTCTGTGGCACCATTGCAAAGTAGGGACAGCCATGTCAAAATGTGTGTACAGCCACATGCACAATGTCTACACTCAGCTCAGCGGTAGGCAGAATAATGTTGAACAGACATGCACTGCTTTGGGGGGGATATGCAAGCTAAGGCTAAGGCAAACATAGTATGCAGTCGACATACCCTACTGCTCATGTCCTCACACACAGGGGCAGTGGCCAACACAAAGCATCAGTGGCAGATTACAAAGGTCGGCGATGGTCCGTTAACATATGGTGCATGTTGTGCACACCATGACAGTGCAGTGCAATGGTGCAAAGTGCATGCATTGTGTTGCAGGTATGGGGCATAGGCTACTAACACAAAGGGTGCAATACAGGTATGTATGCTAACCACCACTATAATTATGTAAGGTGTATACCATCTGCTATACTACATGCATGCTGTTGTGTGCAACTCAGGGATGTATGATTACCACTATAATTGCCTAAGCTGAAACTATAATTATCTATGTTGAATGCCATCCACCATATCACATGCATGTCGTGTGTGTGTCTGTGTGTCTCTGTGTGTTTCTGTGTGTATCTTTGTGTCTGTGTGTGTGTGTGTGTGTGTCTGTCTGTGTGTGTGTGTGTGTGTGTGTGTGTGTGTGTGTGTGTGTGTGTGTGTGTGTGTGTGTATGTCTGGTATAACTTGTAATGTACAGTTCTTGTCTTCCCCTCACAGGTGTTGAAGTAGGTGCATTGCCCTCCTGCAGTCCACCTGATGCTATTGTCACCACAGACTCTAGCAGTGATGATAGTATGATTGAGGCACAGGCAGGGTTGTCAGGGGCTGAATCTGTGCCATTGGTTGCCATTCCACCAGTCTCTCCCTCATCCTCACACACAGTTCCCCTGCCTGCACATACCCCATCACCACTGGCCATAGAGGAAGGACAGTTGATGGGTTTCAGCATGGAACAGGGAAGTGTGGTGACTATGGAAGGTGTGCCTGCACACCATGCTCCCAGTCAACAGACAGGTGATGTCCCACACAGTCATGTGCTCAGTGCTGCTCTTAGGAGAAACACTGGCCAACATGCCCCTACAGGACCAAGCACATCAGCTGGTGTTACCAGACGCATGTTTTGGGCTATAATGGAGGCACAGGCACATGCTGAGTGGCACAATAGAGACAGTCTGAGGCTTCAGAGGGCTGCTGTACGTGCATTAATCAACAACATCCAGGCACTTGCAAATGCTCACCATCATCATGCAAATGTTATGTATAGACGATTGGGAGACATGATGGGAGTCCTTGACCTTGGCATGTCAATCCTCGAGCGTGGAATGTCTGTGCTGGAAAATCTGGTGGGAGCGAGGCATTGAGCATGTGGACGTAGGCCAACTACATCACCTGTTGAAGGTCTACGTGAACATGCTACTGCACATACCCTCTCCTATAGTAGCGGTAGAGCAGCAGTGCTGCTGGTGCTGTGCACTCCAAACCAGGATGCAGCAGTCCATGTGCATGTGGTCCTGGATGGTCCCAAGAGGGACACGATTCCAGTGGACCTGTGTCATCAGATGGTACCCAATCTGGACCTCTGCCTGGTAGTGCCCGTGCAACCCTTGTCATGCGCAGGTCACGTGGCCATGGCCGGACACCGTGAACTGTGACACCTGACTTGTACAGTCTGCAGCTGTCAATATTACCCCAGTGTAGGCCAGCCTCCAGCCAGACCTGTATGCATGCATACACACACACTGGAAACAAATGTAGGCCATCTCGACACACACACGCATAACATCCACAAACACCCAATTATATCACAGGTCCTAACACACAAGCATGATGTCATCCAATGGCACAGCCTAGGCCTCTGGCAAACATTATCATCCTGTGCATATGATGATGCCTGTGCTGCATCCCTGTCATCCACACCATCGGTGCAAGGACATATTCATATGGTCTGATGCACAGGGTGAACATACTAGATAGACAATTGTAGGATAATATTGTTGAGTAGTGTTGGCAGGCAGCAGGCATAACATGTATTGCAGTTTTGGAATGCATTTTGTATGTCTGACAACATGTATCATGTATAACAACACTAACAGCATGTTGATCCTGACGTTCTGCCTTCCTCTTTCAGGTGTACTTGCATGTGCCGGGGGATGTTGGTGTATGTGGGATTCCCATATGTACATGTTGACTACCCACAGGTCAGTATGGCAATACCTGCATGCACTTTGTAGCTTCCAAAACACAGTTATATTCTCCCATGTTTTAGTTAGGTTTACTGTTCTAATGATCCAAGTGCATGATAGCTGTGTAGTAAGCTACTGTGTTCAGAGCCGTCGCATCCATAGTGGGTGACATCACACATATAGTTACCTGGAACATGGAGAGGTTAATAGTGTGGTATGCTGGATGACAATGGTAAAGGCCGGTGGAAATAGTGACATCACATTGGGAAGCAGTAATCCACACTCCCATGACAGCATGCAGACACAGACACACCCACACACTCAGGGAGTCCAGACACAGTAACACACACTCTGACACACACACACACACACACACACACACACACACACACACACACACACACAGTTGCCAGTGTTCGGATGTCAACCCCTGCCTATGTGCATACCATCATTATAGTACTATGCAATTACAAGATGCGCCACAGAGATTACACATGTACAGGCAGTTGGAATGTCCTAAGATCGAGGACATTGACAGGGATACTAAAGTGCAGTGAGTGTATTTGGGGAGGAGGGGTCCATCAGTAGGCTATATAATAACAGATCACACCCCAGGGCGTACATGTTAATAGGTGGTTTGTATACCCGTCTATGATTGATGTTATCAACAGGCATGCTACACTGCTTTGAGTGGATGGGGGAAGGGGCATTAACATTCCACTATGCTAACATACAGCCTCACTCCAGGTACCGGACAGCCATACACACATATACACACACACACACACGCGCACACACGCGCACACACGCGCACACACACACACACACACACACACACACACACACACACACACACACACACACACACACACACACACACACACAAACACTAGCATTCACAAAGATATACACCTATGTCACACACATACAGACACTTTACATGTGTGTGGTTCAACCACATGCTTATGGCTTTCTTTCTACACTTCACTCTGTACCGGTGTCTCCAACTGTGTTCAGGAGAGTGATAACATGTGGAATGTATTCCTAACCATACGTGACATATATGGACACACACCCACACATGCCAGTACTGTGAATCAAACACATGGCTATCTCATGATAGGTACTACAGCAGTACAGCACTATCACATCCAGTACAATGCTTACTGACTCTTTCCTATGACAACTGTGCTGATATATGCACAATATATGTACAGAGAAGGTATTACTGTTACAGCTGTCATGGGGTTTGCCTTCGGTGTCACCCTTACAGCATTCTACATTGTCTGTCTTCCACTTCAATTAACAAACCTGACCTTAGCAGGTACACAGGTTATTGTAGGCCTGGTTGTAACACACCGGTGAGCTCTCCTCAGTAATCACTAATCTGTAAATAAGCCACACCACTTAGTAGTCATGTCCAAACATCCGTCCATACCTCATGTATGGCTTACTGTACTTAGAGCATATCACCATATACAGTTGGCAATGTTGAGGCTGTATTGCAACAGCATGATGTACTAAGACAACAGTCACCAAAAGACATCAGACACTGCACACACATGGAATCTACACAAACAGCAATACATGTACACATATGCGGTCCACATCAGTACGTGCACTAGCAGGTCAAGGGGAAACATTCCACACCTTCCCCATGCCATGTGTGAAACATAGCTGAGCATCTGTGGCTTGTAAACATCTCACCCCAGCATATACTGTCTATTGTGGTACTAAGGCTAATGTCCAGACAGCACACAGCATGCATGGCTTGCAATTGTTGACATGGGGTAAATGTAGGAGCTGTGACCACACATGGCTGTACATGTCATGAACATATCACCTGTGACTACTCAGGAACATACAGTGCAGAGCTGGATTTCCTCGAGTCTGTCAATACAGGCCTTGTGTAGGTCCTATGGTCCTGTTATTTGGGTATGTTTGTAGGCATTGCATTAGATGGACATGTCTAAAGACATACATGCCACATGGGGTGTTGTATGATATGATAGGTGACATGGGTGACCAGTAGAGTGGGGATATTACCTCTGTCAACATAGATATCGAACATTATGTACTGTTAACATGCTATTTGTCATGTGCATGTGTGTAATGGCTGTAGCCACCTGTATGTAGAAAGGTAAATGAAAGCTATTGTAATGTGATATATGTTGTATGAGTGTGGAATGTACATATCCAGGGCAGGTATGGTTAGGTCATATCCAACCATAATGGTGTTGGTTACTGGTGTACAGCAACCATTGACCGTGTTAATGCTGACAACATCTGAGGGGCCCTGGTATGTGTACAACTGAGCAGGTTACAAACAGTGGTATTATTGCATTGCATAACACATTATGCAGCTATGTCTGTACATGGGTACATTGCACAGCTGAAGTAGGCCTAGGTACAGTCCACCAATTGAGGGTTATTTGGTGGTCTACCATACTATGTCATACCACATATGGATGTGTGTTGGTAGTTTGGGAACAAGGTGGTGGATGTATATGTGGATACAACCTAGGATGCTGCATTTGCTACTATCACCTGTACCTGACTCATCTGTGATGCGTTATATCGAAGTAGTGGTCTGTACATGTGAGTTGCCTTTATGAATATGTGTACACCACCACCTGGTATGTCCATGCCACTGTTATGGCCCACAAGTCTGGATCTGAGTTATATGGTGGTAGTGCAATTGTGCACTACAGAACCTTCAGCCAGGTGTTCTTCACTGCACAGATGTCGGTATTCCCTATTGTAGGTTCTACATTGAGCTAATGGATTACTAAAGCCACACATCTAGCATGGGTTAGCATAGGCATCCAGTGCACTTGTCATGCAGGTGTTGGGTGTTACTTCTGTGTGTAGGACATTTGCCTTGGAATGCGGCTATATGGGTAAATGCGACCTAGGTATTATCCACACACACACGTGTAACATGGATGCATTTGCTCTGTGTTGAAGGCTCGTTATAAGGTCATGACAGGCCAGAATGACAGACACTGGATGACCTCATAATAACAGCAGTACATTAGCTCATTGTTCTGGTCTAGCAGTTGCCACCGATACCATGACATCACTGCACGAGGCATTCATGTGCTTGGTAGGAAATGCCCCATGTAAGGTGACGGACAGTGGCAGAACTTGTGTACATGACCAATGGGAGATATACTTAGGGTAGCGGTCCTGGTAATAATGACAACTACTACCACAGCCGGGAGAGAGGTCATCTTGTCACCTGCACCTCAGTACCATTACACAAGGTGGCTCACACATTATGCTTGCACATGCCACTGTTCCACATATAATGCCACTGTCCAGAACCTGCTATCAATGTATGCCTTTCAGGGCAGCAAGGTGTGTGACACATGCTGTAGGTAGCATCTGCCTGTGTGACCCAGGTAACCTATTGACTGTCATGTCCACACATGCATGAATATGTATACATAACACATATAGGTCAGTACGTCATGTACATGTATGCATGTGTATTACACAGCACAGACACAGATATATCATTTACAGGCCACATACAGGTATCAGGTAGTAAACCAGTATGATGTGCATATATACTGAAAGGTAAGATGTACCTAGCTCTCAACCTTTGTGTTTACAATAGGAGTCCATTACAACATGTGCAGTACATGTAAGTTTTTGAGCATGTATGTATACTGTGGCCTTCAGTGTTTAGAATCAGAGTGCATCCCAAACAGCCTTGTGCTAATAAGTGTATGAGCGTACCCACTGCCACCTTGTGTAATTTGAGTCAGTGCATCCAACAAGCCCTTTGATACTAAGTGTATGAGCATGCCCAGAATAACCTTGTGTAGTTGTAGTCATAGTGCATCCCAGATGGCCCTGTAACCCTGTATAGTGATACTAGTTGTCCATTCCAGTCCAAGCACGTTCCTGTTGTGCTGCAACTATACCTCTCAGGCCTACCTATGGATTATGTGTCTTATTTGTGCTTACAGGTTGTAATGGATACCTACTTTAAACACACAGGTCTACAGCTATGTACTTCTTGACTGTCAGTCTCCCTGGTGTTGTCCTCAAATGTAGTCTGACTGCCTTGGAATGTGTAATCTCTGTGGCGCATTTCGTAACTGCGTAATACTGTAATTGTAAACATTAGATAGGCTGGAGTTCTGATCCCACCACTGCAACTGTGTGTGTGTTTGTGTGTGTGACTCAGCAAAAGCCTGAGTGCGTGTGTCAGCAAATGGATGAGTGTGGTTGTGTGTGTATATGTGTCGGCATCAAAAGCCTGCATGTGTGTGTCAGCAAATGGATGAGTGTGGTTGTGTGAGTATATGTGTCGGCATCCTGTCTTGGCAGCGGGTTTTTGCTGCATTCCAAAGCGATACCTCCTTTTGCACTGGCCTTTATCCTTGTCAACTGCTAAACCTCTCTCTTCCCCACTGTGAGTAATCGGTCCTGTGATGTCACCCAGCTCAGACATAAAAATCAATACGTAATAGTGTATGTGTTCTGTGGCACATACCCCAACTGCATACCACTGTACTAGTTACCTTTACATAGGCATGATGTGTATGCACAATACTGGCATGTGTGTGCGTGTTTGTGTGCGTGACTACCCTGTAGCCAGGCATACACATGTGTAATGTCTTTTAGCACACCATGGTAACCAACCATGATGACCGGTGTCTACAAAGTATTACATAGATAGGAATGGTAAAGAATACACGGTCATGCACAACTACAGTTGGGTATGTAATTTTCCTGTGGCACTGTCGAGCAGTGACACTGAAGTGGTCACCGTGGCATAGGTCCATACCCATCATTCTCCCACCTTAACTCCTCAATACCTGGGGTAGATTACAATAGCCATCATTCCCCACCCCAAACTCCACATACACAACCATCCCTTCTCTGGCGAACTGCTTATGATTTAAATGTTATGACACAGGCGATGCCTCTGTTTTATGTACATGTCAGTTCCTTTGGAACCCTTCTGTGTCACAAAGGGTGTTCAGATATATATATATATATATATATATATATATATATATATATATATATATATATATATATATATATATATATATATATATATGTGTGTGTGTGTGTGTGTGTGTGTGTGTGTGTGTGTGTGTGTGTGTGTGTATACAAATTCTGTAGGTGTGTATATATATATATATATATAGATATATGTACTTATGACAGTTGAACCGATGTTGACTTGTCTCTGTTGTTTCACAGAATACAGTACATTCAAGAGTACTATACATCTGTACACAAAGGGACTGACCCATTTGTTTTCAGTACTGTGGAATACCTGTGGTAGGATGTGCATTATAGACTCCATGCAACATGTGCACAACCCAGGTGGTTTAGTGGTGCGTCCAGTGACTTCAGTGTACATGGTCCAGAGTTCAGGACCTGCAAGCCTTGTTGATACTGTCATTTAGGACTGCATAAGGCAGTTGTAAGCAGGTGTAAATGTGCTGTCATGACAGGAAGCAGTGGGTACACACAGGTAACAGACTTGTATGACCAACAGTACACTTGGAATGCCCTTCTTTAGCAATCCTGCTGATGTCACCTACCTACAAATACACCTCTGGGAGTGCTGTAACCTGGTAATCTTCATGGCATGTGCTGTAACTGCATAATGTTGTAGTGTGTTACTCTAGTTTGGTAGGTGTTCTAATCCCTGACAGGTCAACTGTGTGTGTCTGTCTGCCTACCTGAAAAAGTAACAATGCTTTTAGAGTATGCACACTGTTTACAACCCACATGACCACGTTTGGCAATCCTGCTGATGTCATCCACCTAGGAATACACCTCTAGGACAACTGTAACCCAGTATTCTCCATAGCACATGCTGTAACTGCGTATTGCTGTAGTGTAATAAACTAATTAGGTAGGGGTTCTATTCCGAGAGAGTCCAACTGTTTGTGTGTGTATGTCTTTGTCTGTCTGAGACAAAAACAATGCTTTTTAGAGTATGCACACTCTGTACATTTCACATGACCACCTTTGACAATCCTGCTGATGTCACCCACCTAGGAATATACCTCTAGGACTACTGTACCCCAGTATTCTCCATAGCATGTGCTATAACTGCATATTGCTGTAGTGTCAAAAACTAGCTAGGTAGGGGTTCGATTCCAGGACATAGCATGTGTGTGTTTGATTGTCAGAGCCTGTGTAGAGGTGGCTGTGTGTGTCTAACCACTGGACATGTTAGGAAGTGGATTTTGTAGTTTTCCTATATGGTGTCCGTCTTATGGCACAATGCCCACCTCATGAGGAGTACAGCTGTCAGTCAGCCATGGTACTGTGTTGGCAAACTATACCCCTACATCTGGCAAAAGGCCTGGTGAACAAAGTATGCAACACTACTAGTACCCGAATATGTTCTGAACCCATGTGTCTTACATAAACACACTTGCCTAGAATATCCTGCTATGTTGCTAGTACCCTGCACATGGGTGACAGATAGTAGGCATGGTGTGATTGCAGTGGGCTGCAGAGGACATGGCACCCTGTGCAGCAGTACAAGAGGCACATAACTGTAGACAATGTGCCTTCACTATGTTCCCCCACTGGATGCCTGCAACATATGTGGTGCCATCAAATGTGACCCACAGAGGCTATACAATGCCGTACACATGTGCCCTGTATGGACCAATGCCACTGACACCAGGGAATAACTGTATCATGCTATCAATGCAGGTGCATGGTCAACCTGCTGATTATAAACAGGTTTTGCCACACCAGGCCAGTATTGGCATATCGGAGGATAGCAGTCTGTGTACACAACATGTGCCGGCCAAACCAGGTACACCTGTACATGTCACTGTACATTATTGTGGGACATGCACATCCCAGACAATGTCCATGTCAAGGACTATCAAACACAGACATGGCATGCATTGCAAAGCTATGACCTACACAATGGTATCTAGGATGTCAGGGCGGTTCATACAATACCCATCTGTGTGAGACACTGCAAACACTACACCCCTGTACTACACTGCACACCATTTGCAAGTGGCATGATGCCAAGGATTACCCTTCACACAGCCTTGTACAGCCATCTTGCACAGCCGACCATTATACACCCATGAAGCAATGCACGCATGCATGTCAGTACTGGCACCTTGTATCTGTGTGTGGGGTATGACGCTCCCAACCACAATCACTCCCAGTATAACTCCCATTGGCATACCAACAGATGTCAAACACGTTCACATGCCCTAGCCCATAGCACCTCCCGATATCCCCTGTGGTGCATGTAGTACCTTTGCATTACTGCAGTGTGGCAAACTATGTAGTTAGGGTGTGTATTTGTGGGCCTGGCAAAGAGTGTCAATGTGAGTCCATTAGAGAATGTGGTTGTGCTGACAATGACATCTGTTCATGTGGACAGCCATGTGTGCTACACCTAATGTATGTCTACTATATCTCTGTTTCAGATGTCGCTCACCAACACACATATGTGTTCTTACAGCACACCAACATGTCAGCTTTGTGGCACATGGAGTAATTGCATGCACTTCTAATAGTAATGACTAGTCGGTCAGGGGTCTGACCCCTGTACTGGTAGGTGTGTGACAGACGATGCTTAGGTTTTAGTCTGCAAGCCCTTCTCTGATGTATTTTGCCTCTGTCTGTCCCTCCCACACACTGTCTGATGGATGTGAAGGTGTACACCTGCTCAGCAGCTGCTTGTGCAATGTACGTGGAGGTCATGATCAGGTGATGGCCTCTGCACCTATTGCAGTCCTCCTCTAGCTGATTGCATGTTGAAGAGCTGTGATGATGTTCCCATAGCCTTTCGCATGAAAAACACAGTACAATATCCAGGGACATCATGTTGGTGCTGGCCCATGAGAGTCGCTGTGAGGGGTACCTGGATCTGGTGTTTGAAAACGGCATCAGAGATGATATTGGGATGTTCCTCAAACAGCATACACAGTGGGGAAATAGCCTACAGACAGGAGGGTGATGTGCCAAGATGACTACAGCATGTAAGTGTAGCTATGCTTTATTGAGACTACTGCCTGTTTAACAAGTTGTGTGTTGTAATGGCTATACTGCATATTTTACAACTGACAAGACAGTGCTCTGTTCATGAGGGACCCCCATCTGTAGGGCCATCTGTGGACTGGTCAGTGTGTGGAACCATTTGTTTCCTGTGTTACTCACTGAACACACATCTGACAACAGCAAGGGCATAGGGTGAGGATTGCAGCCAATACATGGTGATAGTGATGTGTTACTGCCATCACATCCCTGACTGGACATATTTCACATAGAACAGTTGTATGACAGACACTGTTTGGGGTTCCAGTGACATGCCAATAATGGGCCACTGTTTATAGTTGCAGTCACACATCTTCTACACTTTGTACAGATGTCATGCAGTATATATGCATGTGTTGTGCTCCCTCTGCAAATGTATACCATCTGTTGGGTTGGTTTAATGGTCATATCTATGCATGCTGTTGTAAGTAATCCTGAATGCTGTTGACTATTAGTAAGTCATATCTGTATTTAAACTGCAACACCATAGGCTGTATGGGTTTGGAGTCCTGTCAGAACCTCCTGTCCCACTTTAGCTAGCCATGGCACTGTGCACCAGCACATCTGGGGCCCAGCCTTGGTCCTCCACCTCTGTTGGCTCTGCAGCACCTTCTGGTGGTGCCGCCAGTGAGGATGGGCTTGTCCTCCCTGAGAGCAGGTCTGGACAGAAACATGTCCGCTGTTGTACAGTCCCAGACGTGGTGTGTAGGGGGCTCAATAAGGGGTTTTGAGGCCAGATTCACCAGCTCAAGGGCAGAGTGTTGCATTTACAGGGTGAGTCTGCTCCTCATAGACAGCCCCCAGCACTTCCACTTTTGCAGCTGTTTTGATGCAGTGGTGGCTGCCCATGGCTGGGGACCTCTGTCCCACTGTATACATCTGGGGACTCATGGGCTTGTGAATGCCGAACACCCTTCCCCATCCAAGATGTATCCCGCTACATGTGTCATATACCAACCCTGTATGCTGTGTTGTCTGTCATCCTACCCTACCTATCCTCCCCGGGCATACCTACTCTCCTTCCCCCACATCCCACTCTCACCTTATGGAAGCATAAGGCCAATCGGTTCCGAGAACAACATTTGCCCCATACATAGCTGTTCATTTCACACACGTGTCCAATGGATGCATGTAACCCTTTTAATATGCATCACAACATACTCCTGCTGTCCTCACCCCAGTCTCTCAGGCGCACTATCCTAGTATGCACATGACTCCTAAATGTTCCAGGTACACATGATGCGGACAATCCCATTGTACACACAACACTACCGGTCCCTCTATGGTTACCCCATTTACCTTTATCGTGATGATGATGTCACACACAGCACCTTGCAAGAGTACTGTTCTCACATAATGATTGGACAGGAACTGGTGTGTTAATGTAAATAAGATGCACAGAGTGATATATACAGCCAATGTACAAATGTTTGCATGTATGAATGACACATGTATGTCTGGGGGAGCCTTGATATTACATAGGACAACACCACTACATAATACAAGCATTTCTGGAGTTTCTCTTTTCATTCGTTTGTAATGCTTTGCTGTCACATGGTATGTTCCTGATATATCTCTATATATGTATGTACCTATGTGCTGGACATAAACACTCTCACATACATCTACATGATGGAATACATTTCCTATACTGTTGAATGACTGGGCTGGATGATATGTTTATGATAGGTCTGATGTCTGCATATCTGCCATGCTTAGCTGTGTGTGTAGGATCCTGGTTTCGAGCCTTGCAGAGGCTGTTTATTTTGTTGCAGGGCAGAACAAGGCCATTGGATACAGAATGATTAATGCACGTTAAAGCAGTTGTGAGAAGGTGTGCATGGGTTTGCGCAGTGCTATGGCCAAACAGGCTACACCCGCTTGCTCCTGCACATGCAAATGCACCGCATTTAGTGTTTGCATCTGACACTTACACCCCTGGGTGGGAGTGAGGACAATGATATTACCTTGTGATGACTATTACATCGGAATACATGCCTACAGCATCGGGAATGGCTTCCCATTAGGCGATGGCATGCCATTTGACTGTACGGAATCCGTGGCCTGTCCAGGGTTTGATTCATATTATTGATGTGCTTCTCTTACAATGTGCACCCATTTGGCTAATACATGGGAACTGAGACTCTTCAATACAAATAGGTAAATGGGTTTAGGAACCCACATCCTTCAGCTGAGTCATACTACTGCATACCTAATATTCTATCATCTTTCTAACATTGTCAGACCTCTCATAAGATTGGAGAAAATACAAACTGAATCAGGGACATGGCATAACAACATCAGGGACACATATAAATTATTGGTGCTATTAACTTGATACATTGACAGACTCAGAGGATATGTATTCATACACATTTTCTGTGGTAAATGATGTTTATGACTCTTAAATGTTGTCATTATCCATTACTTGTGATTCATCACCTTTCCTCAGAATGTCACTAGTTTTAGGAGGGTTTAAGTGGGACAGAGTTAGAAACTGAGTCAAAATCAGGGACGTCCCTGGAAATCAGGGACAGTTCAAGGGTATGGTCCCTATTTGTTCCCCCAATGGTTTATGGCCTTTCCAGTGGATGTGCTCTTAGGGTTTGACAGGTATGGGCATCAGCTATGCCCATTTCGGAATATTACTTACATCCCTGGGGCAGTCCTAAGATAACTTTGCCAACACCTGTACGCCTAGGCCCATAATTGCATGCCCATAGTTCCCCCACCTGCCACTCCTCTACAACACTCATCCTTACTGTGAATGCTGGTGGGGTATAAACACACCACTACACACTGCCCACTCTCCCCGTGTCGGGACACATGTCATACCTTGTACCGACCCTTAGGTTACCAAGCTTGCACAACCTACTGGTCCGTGTACATCTACAGCCTGGTTTGATATGTCATTGCTGGGACTGGCTCCGTTCATTAATTTTTGGTGTCCCACAAGGGACATCAATGATTATGTTTCAAGATTAGACCTTGAAGGTCTCTCCCACTGGTGGTATCTTTCCAGTGGTCTGGGAAGCAGTGGTGTGTTTACCTTTATTTTGTGTTTGTATGTCTCACTGGCTTAACTGGGGGGGGGGGGGTTGATGCTACGTGCTACACGTTTGTTTATTGGACCCCTCACCGCCATATGCATGGCCTGTGAACATATGTTACTCATAACTGCTGTATCATATCCTAGCTATATACATGTGTATATTTACTATCATATATATATATATATATATATATATATATATATATATATATATATATATATATATATATATATATGTATATATTATATATATATTTACATTACTATATACAGATATATCTGTATATGTCTGCATACATGTATATTTATATTTTGCCACTACACGCTGCCCACTCTCCACTTCACGGGACCCATTTCATACAATTGTCTTGGCCCACCCTTGTATTCCGAATCTGTATACACCATGGCCAAAATGGCCGGTCTATCACCTTCTTTTGGTTTGGGCAATTTTTGGGGTGTCCTGCAAGGGACGCTCCAGTCTGTGTTCTAAGATTAGACTTCATGGGTGCACTGTGTACCCCCCGGTTGTATCATGCCTGTGGTCTGGGGAACAGTGGACTCTTTACATTGTTTGCATCTATGTTTCCATGTCTAGCTAGGGGGAGGGGCATGCTACATGTTTCATGTTTCTTGCTTGGTCTCCTCACTTCCATTTGCATAGCCTGTTAACATCTGTCATTCCTGTCTTTATGTCAAGATTAGACTCTTACTTCCTTAAATTCTAACTCCCGTTAACATGACACTACAATGAATTAATTAGTCTCACTATATGGTAACATACACATTACACATGAGAACTAATTATGTATGTGTTCGGCGTGATTCTTCTACAAATAGACTGGTTTAGTATTTGGCATTGCCATTGCAGGCAGATCACAGGGATAATTTCCTGTGTGAAACAGTCCTCATATTTCATTTATTCAGCAAAGCACTGACTCCGGACATTGTACACACTTCTGCATTTTCGCTCTTTCGTCCCTTCCCTCTTATGCACTACCTATTATTCTATCTACTGTCGAGGTTTGTAAGGGCACATTCATGTGTTTATGTCTGCAAATGGAATGGATATGTTACAGGAAATGTACTTCTACATATAGATGTATTCATACATACTTATAACTAACTCGCTGGCCTCCACGAGGCAGTCCAATTAGAACCAGGCCATCCAACCATGACACGCCTGGATCCATAATCACATACCCATGGTTCCTCGAGCCCACCTGAGTTCTCCATACACTTAATCCATCCATTATCTAGTTGCTTTCACAGCCATGACACACCTACACATATTGCCAACCCCCAGCATTAGGGGAACTACATGTATGTTGTCCCAACACATGTATTATCTTGCTCTCCCACCATTTAGTCCTTGAACATACCTACCCTTGTTTGAGTAATGTACGGAGATCCAAATATGCTGTCAATTTTTGGTACTCCCACTGAGGACTACCCTCTGATTGCTTGTAAAGTAGACTTAGCAGATCAACAATGTTACTCCCACTGGTAAAACCCTGCCTGTGGTGTAAATAGCAGTGCTTTGCTCACTCCTGGCCAGCTTGATATGACATACGCTGACAGCACTATGTAATACTATAGTTGCTGTTCATTCCCTTCTCATTCCTTTTCTATGCTTTATTGTTATGATGTTCATTCTTCATATATATATATATATATATATATATATATATATATATATATATATATATATATATATATATATATATATATATATATATATATATATATATATATATATATATAGATATATATGTGTGTGTGTGTGTATATATATATATATATATATATATATATATATATATGTATATATGTGTGTGTTTGTATATGTGTGTGTGTGTGTGTATATATGTATATATATATATATATATATATTACATCTGTACATACGTATGTACATTTCCTATGCTGGGCACTGCTTGCACCCATGCAAGCGCACTCAGATTTGCATACTGTTTGTTATATATGTTTACTGCTGCTTATTTTTGCTTACTTGTGCCTTATTCATTACAACAGTACCACTTTGATTGAATGGATTTGGTTAAAAGTCACATGCTATACTCAAGTTCACTTTTACATGTTATTATGTTGGTTTTACAGGAGAATGACATTCATTCCACATGGAAAATAATATGTGCTATAGTTGAACTTGAACTGTGGATGCCTGTTCATTAGGCGGATGCTTTAACCACTACACTATTGGTGTGCTGCTTCATTTGCATGTATACCCATGGTTCATAGATACCCGAACACACGCCTCAACACTTCACTAACACAGCAGTCATCCATTCTCCAGATGTAAAAACACCACACCACTACACATACGCCACACCCTACTGCTCTAGACTCATCCCGTATGTTGGCTCACTCCAAGTATATTCAGACGTCCCAAGCTTATAGTCCTGGAACATACATTCACATAATGGTCAGGGTGTTCAAATAGTCTTCTGGTTTTTGGCTTGTCTGACTGGAGACTGGGACTGCCCTGTACTTGTTTGAAAGTCGGACTTAGCACGTGGACAAAGATAGTCCCACTGTTAGCATCCTACCTGTGGTTGGACACGCAGGAGGTTTACTCACCTCTGGATGGCTTGATATGACAGCACTAAATAATACAGGGGTTCTGCTGCTGTTTTCCTTCGCATTCATTATGAATGCTTTATTGTGACTATGTTCATTCTTCATGGATATATATATATATCTATATATATATATATATATATATATATATATATATATATATATATATATATATATATATATATATATATATATATATATATATATATATCTGTACATACACATGCATATACACCTACATGCTTATTTACATTTCCAATACTGTTGAATGACCACCACTTACCGTCGCGCATACCCGCTTATGTCTGCTTGAAAGTGCCTTAATCACCCTATATCCGACTGCCATTATTCTGGGCATCATATAAAATTAGCAGCCCTTGCATGGCTTGGAACCATTAACAGAAACACCACAGTCACTGGTTTGACCAATAAACCATCCATGATACATTCTGCATGGATGGTAGTTAGGATATATGACTTTACTACAGGAATTCCACACTACTGGCAACAAATGTGACAGTCATTTGGTGTACATATGTATAGTACTTGTTAATGTTCATATGTTTCTGAGAGACATGTATACATTTGCAAGTATACATATATATGAATTGGACACATACTTGACAACTACTTATATGCATGTATGTGTGATGCGTAGCTATGCGAATATAAGTATGTACATTTATAGATATATGACTACATATCTGAGGTTATACATGGCCATCTATATGAACACCTGCATCCGGGAAGGACCTGTACCGTTTGTATACAGGGATTGTGTGCATCATTACGATGTGGAACCTGGACAGGGTATACAATTTGTGGACGTGTACTATTTGGAAGTTGGCTATGGGGAAGCTTCTTGGGAACATGTGAAAGGTATATATTCCCAATAATGCATGTGGGGAGATGTGCATCACGGTCAGGTGTTTAATCCCGGGTCGTATGTTCTGGAGGACCGGGTGGAGGCTGAGCAGGGTTGTGGACAAGTACTGCTAATCTGACTTGTGCCTGGATGTCAACAGGGGTGGACACCGTGTTGTGCCACCAAGTCTAATCTTGAGAACAGACACTTATTCCATGAGGGATGTCCAAAAATTGTGGACGATGATGACCCCCATTCTTTTGGCTGTATGAAAATGAGGGAGGGTTATGCATGCATTTGATACCTAGTTTGCAGGCATGAGACTGCCTACTAGATGTGGGTAATGGGCACTATGTGTAGATATGGCTGGCCCAAGCTAGCAGCCCGAGTATGGCTGGTTTTGGTGGATGATCAGCAAGGGGGGTGTGCTGTGGCGGGGACAATGGGTATTCACTTATGTATCCAGGTGTGTAGGGGTTGGATGGCTCAGTTCAGGCCAAACCATTATGTGGTGTGAGCCAGTACCGTTTCTGTACATGTGTATCATACATTTTAATGTTCATATGTTTGTTGGATTGTGTTCTGCAATATGACCTGACAGGGTGCATTTGGGATGTGAATGTATGTTCTTTAGTTTCTCCCACTGCACCCTCATACACCTCCAGTTCACCTATTGTACATCCGACCCAGTCCCCACTTGGCAGATTATTACAGTACCCATCACCCCCCCACCAAAATTCACATACACACCATCCATCTCTTCTCTAGTTGTTAGCCCATGGCACAGACAGCAGTACACATTGCCTACTCTACATATCTCTGGTACCATTATGATTTTGAGGCCAACCCTAGCATATTTGGTCTTCCACATGCTGTACTTCATGCACATAGGTACAAGCAAATACTTATCTTTCATGACATGGTAGGTTGACCCAGGTTATACCCATTAATTTTTGGGCTGTCCAGACAAGGACGACTCAGACCGCTATTGGGCAGATATTGACTGAATGCTTTGACCATTGGGCTAGGCTTAGCAACAGGCAGTGGCTCGCAAACACGCTGCGTTTCGCTTCCACTTGGTATAAAAATTAACACTACAATGAAATACGGACACTGGGTTTTAAATGTAATAGTTTTAGGGATGGGGGCTCAACATTCAGCTACGTGCTTGTGTGTTTGCTCCTGTGATTTTATTATGTTGTTTGCGGAACTCTCTTATATGCTTTGCATGCATTTCAGTATCCACGGACACTGACAGGATTGATTGGTATTAGATGCAGGCTGTACTAGTCAGCATTTTAGGTTGCGTGACTGTAGCGGACATGTTCACACCTCTGTGCAGTGCTTAAACATGCCCCCTGCACTTGTGAACATTTCCTGTGCACGTGAACAGTGCGGCAGTGCACCTTCATTAATATGCATATGGTGCTGCTGCGCCACCTCTACGCCGCACGCCCGGCGCAAGGCTAACGCCATCCTTGCGCTGAGCTTCATGAATCCCGGGAAATGTTATTGTATTTTTGTATATGAGTAGTACTTTCATATGTATACAACAAATGGGTAATAATGTGAATGAAAAAGATATAATCAACCACTATGAAATGAGAAAAGTTTAAAGGTGATGCTGTATCAGAAGATTTAATTAATGTGTTCCCACTTTATGTTTTGTCCTTGTCACAGGTATAGTTACTGCAGTGGGGGTGTGTTAGGCCACATTTTCTTACCATGGTTTTGGTACTAACAGCAAACATTTGAGATCATGGAGAATACTGTGCCCTCTGCTGTAGTCTGGTAGTACTGTTACAGAGTTACAGAGGAACATAGCAAATGTTTACCTCCGCATTTCCATTTCTATACTAAAAGGAAGAACATGATCAGCATGCCATGTTGTGATATGTGATGCAATTACTGCTCATTATTGTCCATGAGCCGGATACAAAAATACTATAAACAACGTATTCCACATACCATAGCTCCATGCAATTTATTAATGGACAAGAACGTTATGGAATATGGATGCACAATGTTAAATACCTGGTGGCATCCAGGTATGCAGATTACTATACCTTGTACCATGGTCCATGTCCATGAGTAATAGGTTATAGAATATTGGAGGTACTTAAATAAATGTAGATTTAACCACATTTCTATAACACCTATATGAATCTCCTTGACCCCAAAGTAACAGTGTCATGTGCCTCGCAATGTAACATAGCTGAGCAGCAGCTTCAGGCCCAATAGCAGGATAAACCTTAACAGTATAAAGCTGTAAATAGTATAGGGCTGGAGCAAAGCAAATCTAAAATTCAAGCAGTTCAACCGTCATGAGACAGTCCAAGAATCATTTCTGATCGTATTCCCAAAATCACGAAAATATTATAAAACCAGATAAAACTTTTTTGCATGAGATAAGCACTTTCGCTATGTATAGCTTCTTCAGATCTCCAAACAACAGAACTAGCAGCAGAAATGAAATAAATACACTTCTCAATTAAACAATTAATTAATTAGATGGAATAATTTAAAGTAAAATGACAAAAAAGAAAGCAATGACTTAATAAAAATGCAATGGTAAATAGATGAAAATGTATAAGAAATATATGAAAAGCACATGAAAATATTGAAAAAATATCTGCATGCATATGCATTTCTGTTTTAAAAGGGGTCTAAGCATGTATATACATAGATGTGATATACGCATAGACAAGTGAATGTGTGTAAATAAAAAATATATATGTATATATATATATATATATATATATATATATATATATATATATATATATATATATATAAATATAAAACGCACAGATACATAAAAAATATATATGAAGAAAAAATATAAACATAATCATGTATGTGGACAAAATGTGTATACATTCATTATCTAATGTTCCTACGTCCTCTCAGTCTAGGTTTTAATGATGCTCTCTCATTAAGTCCTGACCCACTGTCAGCTCTAAATAAAACAATCCATTCACTTTCCTTAC
This sequence comes from Protopterus annectens, assembly GCF_019279795.1. Classification (NCBI taxonomy): domain Eukaryota; kingdom Metazoa; phylum Chordata; order Ceratodontiformes; family Protopteridae; genus Protopterus; species Protopterus annectens. The sequence continues at coordinate 220,894,978 of NC_056742.1, read as the reverse complement.
TTTCTGTGTACGTCCTAATGTCACCCCCTCTCCTAGTGTTTACTTGGTTTTGTAGAGGTTTACTTTTTATTACTTAACAATATAAAGAACAATAAAGGGATTTACCAATGTTGCATTCTATGACTGGATATCATACATACAAGTATGATGGCACTGCATTCTATGACAAGACACCATATATACAGATATTATAGCGCTGCATCTGCATCATATGACTGGATATCATGCATATAAGTATGGCAGCACTGCATCATACTGTCCCACCCAACATAAGAAAACACTGTGATCGTCACAGCAGAAGCATCACCCCCAACACATCACCTAACTGTTTACAGTGAACCACAGATGTCGGACTAAGCTTCTTTGCTCTTCTACCAAACAATCTGCATGTATCACATACCATATAACACATTCAGATTATAATAGCACCATTACTTCTCCACACTTTCCTAATATTTGTTCTCATAACTCTCAAATCAGGCTCAGAAAAAGAAAGAGAAGGAAAGAGGAACAGCAGCGACCCAGAACAGGCCATCAGTAAAGGCATAATCAGTTTTTCTTGTACTTTCTCCTTCCTGGCCAGCCTAATATCTTATCCAACCAGTTGATGTTGACACCTTATCTGCTGTACTAGTTGGATTATTCTGAATGCTGTCTTGAACCTTTGATAACAAGACACTGCACGCATACCTCTTAACTGTTAATGACTTAGGCATAGCACTATAATTTTGGCCCTCATGTTTACCCCTCCTAGATTTATGGTGAACCTCATAAAGTCAGGCCTGTTTATGAAACCATACATTACTGTATACATAAAGTATATAATATATAAACATAAATTCTGGAACAAGTTGCCATCTGCCCTCAGACAACCTTAAACTCCAACCAATTTCAAGAAATAGCTACACACTCATCTTCTTACCTATGTAGTCTGCTCTTTCATTTCCTCTCCTGGTTAATCAGTTGTTCCCATATTGCTTCCTTTACTCCACTTATCAGTAACTCTAAAATTTTCCTATCTCTTTCTCTTCTTGTGTTCCTCTTTCCACTTTTTTTCCAAATGTGTACTACTTCTTCTACTGTAATCCCCATTTTTATTGCTTTTTTTTCCTTGGCAACCACTACTTGTCATATTCTGCTAGATGCCTAGCCTCTGTTGAATCTGTAATCACTATATTTCAAATACTTTTACTCACAGATGGTCTGCTATAATCTCTTTTGACTGTTTTTCTCTTAACAAATATGTTTTTGGAGCTTTTCTCCCAGAGTCTCTGCTAAAAAGGAGTCTTGCATGAACCAGATAGAACTTCCTGTAACCAAATGCAAACAAATAGATAGGCATACACAAATATGTAATACCACTAACTGTATAGGATCTAGTATATAAATACCTTCTACTGTGAAAATAAGAAAGTGAGCCTGTTTCTGACCCTCTGTTATGATTTTTAATGGGCATTGCTATGATTTTTTAATAGTTTGAAGTTCAGAGGTAAAACTACACACAAAATAGTTCCTTCTTCCTTCTGTAATGACAACATTGTCTAACCCATCCCAATCTCCCCATCCTTATATCTCTTTGTCCTCTCTTCCAGAAATGATCTGACCTGAAAGTTATCTTCATTGCTCCCTTTTTCTTGGTATTGCATGTCTTTGTGGTCTCTCCGAAGTTAGTCCCCACAGCACTAGCTACTAACTTATGAAAGAAGCCAGGTGACAGGTACAGATTACGGGTGCCAGGATCCGCCACATAACGCATGCACTCAAGACACTCCACAACAAGTACAAATATGAGTCTGTCATTGTCCATGCTGGAGTGAATGACTTGAGACGTACCTCCCTGGACTACATGAAAAGAGATATGGAAGCGCTCTTGGATCATGTGACTCAGGCAGGTATGACCCTAGCCCTGAGTAGCATACTGCCTTCGCCAAGAATGATACCACAGTATAAGGACAAAATGATTGAGTTCAACAATTGGCTAAGCTTCTGGTGTCATTCAAAGGGGATCCAGCATTTGTCTGCCTGGGAAGACATGATCGACAAACCACGATGCTTTGCCAGAGATGGTCTGTACCTCTCACCCCTGGGATTCAGGTTACTGGCTAAAGCTCTTGCCACCCTTATAGTGCCTTTTTAGGCAAGGTTCAAAGGATAAAACCACCACCACCATAACAAATAGAAGCAGGCAAAATCTGAAGGTAATGCTACTCAATGCTAAAAGTCTAAACCTCAAAATGCACTCTCTCGAGGCACTCCTAAAAATGGAGAACATCGATATCTGTGCAGTAACTGAGACCTGGTTCAAGGCTCTAGAGTGCACCCCTGCAATACCAGGCTACAATTCTTACCACACTTTTCAGCCACAAAACCAGGACCAAAACACTAAAGGTGGAGGAGTGTCCATATCCACCAAGGATATTCACACCTCCAGGCTAGTTGCCCAACACAATGCATCTGAAATTCTCCAGGTGCAACTAACACTAGGTAAGACTGCAATCCAAATTGTAGCTTGCTACAGATCCCCATCCATGCCCCAAGATTCTCACTACACCTTTCTAAACATACTGGAAAATATCAAGATACAACCAAAAACCCTAATACTGGGTGATTTCAACTACCCTGCCATTAACTGGGAAAACTACTCAGGTACCAACTCCTTTTCCCAACTGTTCTTGGAATTCATAAATTCCAACGCCCTGGATCATCTAATCCATTGTCCCAGCAGGGGCTCCAATATCCTAGACCTGGTCTTTACAAACATGGGAGATAGATGCTCCACACCAGTGGTCACCCCCTCATTGGTCAGGTCTGACCATAAACAAATCACCCTTGACATCCACATCCCACCCCCACCCCCCAGTAAGGAAACCTCCTTAAAAAAACTTCTCCAAAGCCAACTTCAAGCTACTGAAGTCAGAAGTGACAAACTTCACAACACCCACGCAGATGGGATTTGGAAGTTCGACTGCAGAATCCTACACTAAGGCACTGTACGAGCACATCCACTCATGCATGAATCGTGCCATCCCAAATAGAACTAAGGTGCTCTTCTCCTAAAAAAGGAAGCCAATCTGGTGGTCCCCTGCTATAAACAAACTATACAACAGAAGGAAGAAACTGTTGCAAAAAAGAGGAAAATCCTAGGATGCAAAAAACTCCCTCACCAGCCTCAGTAAGAAGCTGAGATCCCTCATAAAATCCTCAAAAGCTAGTTACGAAAATAAAATTGCCAAAGATTCCAAAGACAACCACAAGGCATTCTATAGTTATGTCAAAAATCTAAATGGCAATGCTCAGATCTGCTCTGAGTTACAACAGAATGGCATTAAATATACTGATCCCAAGGATATTGCCAATATCGTGGCAGATTGATTTAGTGCCAACTTCACCCCACTCTCACCCCCTAAAGGGCCCATCTCAATACAAAAAGATTGCCAAATTCCGATAATCACGGCCACACAGGTAGAAACCGCACTCTCCAAAGCTAAGAATACAGCATCCATGGGACCAGATGACATCCCAGGCTGTGTACTACATGAACTACAAAATGAACTGGCACCTCACCTAAGTGTCATGTTTAATCATAGCCTCATCTCAAGCTTCGTGCCCACTGAGTGGCGCACAGCTACAGTTATCCCGGTCCACAAGGGAGGATCCACCTTGGATCCCAGGAACTACCGTCCCATCAGTCTGACAAGCCTGATTTGCAAGGGCATGGAACGCATTATCATGGAACTTATAAACAATGACATTGGCAACCGTCAAACACTAGACCCCACCCAGTTTGGGTTTGTGAAGGGCCGATCTTGTCTCCTGAATCTGATTGACTTCTTCTAATCAGTCTCCAGAGCTGTGGACGAGGGTAAGGCAGTCCACACAGCCTATCTGGACATCACCAAGGCCTTTGACACCATCCCCCACTCTGGAATCATAGATAAACTTACTAAGCTGGGCATAAATCCCTACGTCACTCGATGGGTTGCTAACTGGCATACTGACAGAACCCAGACAGTAAAAGTAGCCGACTCCCAATCCAGCTCCAGACAAGTGACAAGTGGAGTACCTCAGGGTTCAGTCCTGGGACCACTCTTGTTTGGCATCTATTTCACTGAAGTACAGGCCAACACTAAGGGACTCTGGCTAACAAAGTTTGCAGATGACTGCAAACTGGGAGCCATTATTGAATCCCCAAATGATGTGGATATTCTGCAAAAGGGCCTTACAGAAACAGATGCCTGGTGCCAGAGCCATGGGCTCAAGCTTAATGCAAAGAAATGTATAGTTATCCCCTTTGGAAAAAAACATGTACTTGTGAATTACCACATAGGTGGCAGTACACTAAACATTGAAAGTGTGATGAGAGACTTAGGGACACAGGTGGACAGTGGTCTCACTTTCGATAACCACATTGCCACAACAGTCAGGAAATCCTTCTATGTGGCACACCTCATCACTAAGGGCTTTTCATCCAGAAAAAAGGAGGTCATTGTCCCACTGTACTCATCCCTCATTAGACCCATTATAGAGTATAACGCCCCGTTTGATATGTACCTCACAAGACATCTACAACAGCTTGAAAAGCCACAGAAATACCTCACTAAAAGAATCACAGGCCTAAAGCAGATGCCATATACTGACCATCTAAAAAACTCCAGCTATACTCTGTGGCATATCATCTACTCAGAGGCAATCTCTGCTTAACATACAAGGCCATGTCAAACCCTGAGCTGTTGGACATGCTCCACTTAAAGAAATCCCAATCCCTCAGAGCCACACACTCCAGGGATCTAAACCTTGTCATCACAATGAACAAAACATGCTGGAGGGATAGGTTCCTGACCCAGAGACTCCCCATACTCTGGAATAGACTGCCCATACATATCAAGCAGAGTGCCTCTTTGGCCCTCTTCAAAAGGAACCTTGATGATTGGATGGGAGATAGGCAATTCACCCCGGGGATCATGTCAGTCACCCAGCTAGACAGGGGCCTGGAGAAGTAAATATTGTGGGAAGAAATATCCAGAGAATTGTTATGGCTAGGCTTGCATAAGCCCTAGGGCCGATAGCCTGGTACCAACCTATGAACCTATGACTGGCATAGCTCACCCTTATTTCCCAAAATATAATCCAAAACATGAGAGAGTGATGCTTGGTGACAGTGTGTTACATGCTAGTTTGCAATGTCTGAGATAACAGAACATCTGTCATAAAGACTGGAATTTCTGTGCACAAAATGTTGTGTTAAACTGTAGGCTACAATGATCGCAGCACTGCAATTTTAGTGATAATTTTATTTCAGATTCCAGACAAACTTTTCCTTTTTGATATAACATTTCAGTCTTTAAGAGTCTGCAAGTACTAAATGCCCTAAAATCATGCTTCCCTATACATTTACCAAGAAAAGATGTGCCAGGTGTGTGCACTGTGTATCCACAGCACTACTTGTATAGATCCAGGTGTACACAGCCACATTGTGTGCAATTCCTGTTCATGAATCATGCTGCATTTGAGATATATCTAGATCACACAGAGCAAATTCTTAATATTAAAGTTTGTATTATGTTTATGAATATGTGAATTTGTTTATTTGAAACATTCCACATCATTCTGAGGGTTTTCATTTCAGCAAGTGTTGGCATGGTAAAAATAAAAATGAGATCGCATTGACATAGTGAAATGATCATTATTTGTTCTCTGATGTTAATCTGATGTTAATTGACTTCTAAATTCATATTTTAACATTATATTGAATACTGCCCTCCTTGGATGAGTGCATTCAAAGTGGACTTATTTAAACTAGATTTTATATATATATATATATATATATATATATATATATATATATATATATATATATATATATATATATATACACCCACACACACACACACACATATCTATATAAATATATATATATATATATATATATATATATATATATATATATATGTGTGTATATAAAATACATATATATATATATATATATATATATATATAGGGTCTATATTATATCCTTGAATGCTTAAAAAAGTGAACGCTGATTGATCGAACTTATTTTCGCGAAACTGCAAAATATCGAAGCAGCAGAAACTCGAATTTTTTCCTAGGGAAAGAATTCGGTTGTCCATTTCTGTTGCTTCGGTATTTTCAGTGTTATGGTGTAAAGTTACCGGTCGGATTCAGGTAAGTGTGCGATTGTGTGGACATGAGGGTTAGGGCGTATTTAAGTGAGTTAGGGTTAGGGAGCGGGTGAGGTGAGTGTGTGATAGTGACGGACCTTAGGGTTAGGGTTTTGGTTAAGGTAAGTGGGTAGTTAGTGGTGTGTGCATAGTTTAGTGTAGGGTTAGGTATCAGATTTTAGGTGTATGTGTGTGGATTTCTGTTTGTTTGGTGTGCTTGTATTGTGTGTATGTGTTTTGGATCAGCGATTTTTTTCATTGGGAAAAAAATTGCTGATCTGACAGTTCGAGATTGTAAGCTTTCGCTTAAATGAGGTCGATCAATCAGCGTTCACTTTTTTAAGCGTTCGATGATATAATATAGACCCTATATATATATATATATATATATATATATATATATATATATATATGTGTGTGTGTGTGTGTGTGTGTGTGTGTGTGTGTGTTATATTATGTTATTTAAATGTAAAAAAATACACTTTATTAATGGACGTGGAAAAGGTTCTTAGAAACACTGCTCAGCAAACTGGTTCTTGTGAAAAACTTAAAAAAGTATAGTTTCTTTAATAAAATAGGACCATAGTTAATTGTCACATGTCCTCATGGAAAGAACATTTTGATAATGGATGTACTCTTCTGATAAATTGGTGAAGGAGATGGCCAAGGATAATAAAACAGAAAGCATCACAATGATTCAGAGAAACTAATTGCTTAAAACTTACTGGAAAATGATTAAGGAGTAAGGTTAAGATTCTGAGTATATCTTCTTATTTAATTTTATCTAAGTGCCTCAATGTATTTGAGTATGAATTAATAGTAACTCAGTTCACTTCATAGAGCATATCATGTGTCCTTCACAATGTCAATATAAAAGATTAAATCTCACACACACACACACACACACACACACACACACACACACACACACACACACACACACACACACACACACACAAAGAGCATATTCTGTTTAAATATGAAAGATGGTTTAAAGAGTAAAAAGTTAACCAGTGCACAAATACTGAAAAAAAACAATGTAAAATGTACATTGTAATTTATAGTGAACTGCAATCTAGGACATCTAATATCTTTTTTGTTTAATTGATCATCTGTTTTTTCTTCTTTAGCCTCAGTTGGAATAACATTAAGAAACAAAAGAAAAGAATGTTAAAATACATATTCCTATACTGCAGTGTTATTTTATTCTTTTTGAAAAGTCGGTCTTGAAAATATTATGTTTTAGGCTATTTAATGATGCAAAAGCAGTGCAAACTGCAAAATATCCAGTGTAAACTTGCCTGTCTGAAACACCATTCTCTGTTTCTTTTCAAGGGAAAACTTCTAAAAATGCCAGTAATTTCCCTGATGTCTGGGTTATAATGTTACAATCAACTTTTTTTATATACCATTTGGGTAAATAAGCAGAAAGACTGTGGGTGGGACACAGCAAACAATTGCACTTATCTGTAAGGGTTTGTGAAGTACAAGAGGGAATAAGGTTTGCAAACATTCACAAAACATAGGTGTCTAAGTAACTCAGAGATAGTTTTCTCCACTTAGTGGTGTACGTGGCCCATTTTACAACACCCCCACCACTACCACCCGTCCAGTTTAGAAAGACATGTGCCCCAGCTGTGCAGTGATCAGCAGAACATAAAACAGCAGTGTAGGCTGAGATTTCTGGAGAGTCAGAGTTGAAAACACTAGCATGCACTTATTGCATTTGCTCTTAAAAAAACAGTCACAGCCAGCCAATATGCACATGAAGCTATTGTAATGTACAAGATCTGGCAATTCCTCACACTGCAGATGTGGCTGCTGCTTACCACCATGACCCAGCTTCACTGCAGAAGTGGGTAGCTCTGATTGATGTCTTGCTCACTAAGAAAGATCTGCTCCCATTCTAAATGCAAATGAAACAAAAAATAAAGTGTTTTTTTCTTCATTCTTTTATGTGGCACAATCACTGAAAAGAGTCTTGATTACATTTTACTATGACAGCACACCTTTGACCTTTAATTTTGAGGTCAAACACATATGCATCCCCCTGCAGAATGAGAAGAAACTGCTATCAGTACTGATTTGTGTAATGACTCATGTATTAATTAATTAATGTATTTATTTATTTATTTATTTATTTATTTATTTTTATTTACACATTCTTCACAGAGTTAGTCCCACTAGGCTAATGTCCTCTTTTCAGGGTGACCCATGGTGACATTTATACTGACTAGGAGAAATTTGATCATGGCAGTGGGGAACTTCCTCTACTCGTCATTCTTGTGAGTGGGATCCAGTTTGGAGGAGCACTTCCTGTATCCATTCCAGGTACACAGGCAGCCTGGAGAAACAGGGCGGCAGATGGAGAGAGAAGGAGATGATGGAGTGGGGAAAGAAATAACGAAGAAAGCAAATATCGAGTCCAGAGAATGTGTACAGAATTCTGAGGAAATGTTTCAAAGGAATCTGTTTGATGGAGATGAGTCACCAAATGGTGGACGTTTAATTACACCCCTCCAGTCGGGGGGGAGGATTTGGGATGATTTACTTAAAGAAATGGAGGTACAGAGTGAGCAAAAAAATGAAGGAGGTGTCTCCTGAAGGACATTATTGAGCAAATACAAAAGGAGGATGCAGAGACATTCCTGAAGAATAATGGTGAATGGAAATGAAACTCTATGCAGACAAAGTAAAAGAAGGCAAAAGTGGACTAGAGAGAAAAGAAGGCAGAATAATATGAAAAATGGAAGCATGTGGTAAGGTTTCAAAGTAAAGAAAACAATTGGCAGGTATGAAGTTTTGGACAGTTTATTGTGTTCAAAATAGAAAGAGAAAAAAATATATACATATATTAAGTATAACTGCATGGAGGAATAGAGTGTTGTAAAATACTGGTGAAAACCCAAAACATTTTTTGTTGTGCAAAAATAGGATACTTGAAAAGTAATTGTAACAAAAGAAAATTTTATATTTGTGTGGAATTGAGACATGATGTAAACATGTGAATTGAAATGTTATAAATGTAACAAAATTGGACATTTATGGATGGATTGCAAAAATGAAAACAAGAAAAAGGAAAGAATAAAACAAAAGAGAAGAAAATGAGCAAAGAAAAGAAATTTTAGAAGTAGTATAAATATAAGAAAATGAGATGAGAAAAAGATAATAAAGAGGACATGGAAGAAGGTTCTGAAATATGTGATGAAGAAGAAGTAAATCTGGAAGTAATAAAAGGGAAAAAGAATTCCATTGGTAAAATACAGAAAAAAGAAAATTTAAATGGATAAGTACAAAAGAAAAAAAGAAAGGAAATGGATCTAAAAGTCTATGTGGCTTTGTATAAGGGTTAAGGTATCTAACTCACAGATAACAGGTACAGTGTTTGATTCTCACCTTTAGAAATTAAATTTGTTGGCTTAGAATGACCTATTAATAAAGTTAGCCTAGTAATTAGCTATGAACTTATGAAAACATGAACCAAAGGGAAAATAAAAATGTTAAAAGTGCTTTTTGTAAATCTGATTAGTAGTAAGAATATAGTAAGAAGAATATACATTTTAGAGTGGTGTAATGCATGTGATATGGATGTAATTATATTAGAAGACACAAGATTTTAAATAAATAAAGGAAGATTACAAACAGAGGAACTTTGGAGAGGAATGATAATCTGGGAAATGAGAGATGTTCTGGAATAGCCATATCCTGTAGAAATACATTAAAGACATTATATGTAACTTTAGCAAAAAGGGAAGATTAACCATTGTAGATTTAAAATGGAAAGATCAAGTATATAGAATTATAACATTATATGTTTATACTAATTGTAAAGAAAGGAAAAGCTTATTTCATGATATTTTAGATTATATAGTAACAAATACAAATATTATAATAACAGGAGACTTTAACTGTGATTTAAGAAGCAAGAATAAAAAAGAAAATGATGTAAGAAGAATGTTAGAAGTTATAAGATGTGATAAGTTAAAACTATGGGACAAAAATTCATGGACATGCAAAATGGGTATGTATAGAACTGAAATAGATTATTTTATAGTATCATAACATTTAGTTATAGGAGAAGGGGAGGTAGCTGAAACAGGATTTTCAGATCATCTTGCAACATGGCCAGAGATAAAGGAAACCAAAGAATATATACAAATATGCAAAGAAATAAAAAGGATAAATGAAAAAGCATGGACTGAAGAGAAAAAAGATTAGTAATATAGTTATGGAAAGATCATATTAATATGAACACTTATTATAAAAATTGGTCTAAATGGTGGATGATATTTAAGAAAAAATATTATTGTTTTTTTTTACAGTGGCAATATGATTTGAGAAAAGTAGAGAAAGAAAAATATATAAGAACATAGGATCATAGGAGGTTACTAGGCTACTGGCCCTAAGGCCTATACAAGCCTAGACATGTTATATCCTTGTTGCCTTATGGACCAAGATATATAGTCTATGTGTGCAAATCTAAGATCAGCACTGACCACCCTGTCTAAGAGTGATATAGGTGAACCCCCCAGTGTAAATTTCTGGTTTCCCATTCAATTGTCCAGGTTAAGCTTAAACAGGGTCATTGAGTAGTTCAGTTTTACATGAATTGGGAGTTTGTTCCCGAGGACTGGGAACCTCTGGGAGACATATCTGGCTCTACAGCATTTCCTGTTAATATTGCAGGCTAGGTTAAGATCCCTAGAGTGAGTGAATCTTACCCCATTAGATTTGTGGAAAAGCAGCAGCTTCATCAGGACAGGATCTGAGACTGCTCTGTAGGCCAGGCACAAGTCATCTCTAAGCAGTCTATACAATACTGAGCAAAGTGATAGGGCCTTCGGTTTTCCATGTAGGTCATGTGTTGCAGGCACTGAATTTTTTGGTGAGAAACCTCTGAGGTCTCTCCAGTTGCTGCACATGTCTAGTGAGGTACATGAAGAAGGGAGCATTGCACTCTGTTATTGGTCTGATGAGAATCGAGTACAGGAGTGTTATAATCTCTTTAGCTTTGGATGCTATACCCTTTGCTTATAAGATGTGCGATATAAACAGCCTTCTTTACTGCTGTGGACACCTGATGGCATGGGGGTATTATTAATGTTGTAATTAGCAGTGTTTCTCCTTTGCTGAAGGGGAAGATAATGCATATTTTTGCATTTAGTTTAAGTCTGTGGCTTTGACACCAACCATTTGTCTGTGTAAGCCCATTTTGTAGCATATTGACATCTTTGGGGGATTCAATGATTGCACCCAGTTTACAGTCATCAGCAGACTTGGCAAGTCATAGGCCATCTATTTTCACCTGGATGTCTGGAAAATAGATACCAAACAGTAGGGGGCCTAGCACAGATCCCTGTGGAACATCACTGGTAACAGGTCTGATAGTACAGTTGGTGTCCCCAGTTTTGACTGTATGTGCTCTGTTTGTGAGCCTGTTGGCAACCCATCTAGTGACATAAGTGTTAATCCCCAGCTGGGTGAGTGTCTCCATGATGCCTGAATGAGGGATTGTGTCAAACGCATTGGTTAGGTTGAGATAGAAGTGTGAACTGGTTTGCATTCTTGAAGAAGTCCCCCATGGTGTATGCAGGCAAGATCTGTCCTTAACAAAGCCAAAAAGGATTGGGTCAAGAGTTTGATATTTACCTATATCCTTGTTGATAAGGTCCATGATGATTCTCTCCATGGCCTTGCAGATAAGGATGGTTAGGCTTATGGGTCTATAGATTCCAGGGTCAGTTGAGGGGACCCCCTTTATGCAAGTGGATTACATTTGCTATTTTCCACTCATGTGGGACAAAACCAGTACTTAGACTGAGACTGAAGAGTGTGCTCAGCTGTTCTGCTAATTCCTGTTTTAGACCATTTAATAAGCAGCCTGGGATATTGTCTGGTTCTACAGAGGCTGTGTTTTTGGCCTTGGAGAGTGCGGTTATGATCTTCTGTCTCAAGACACTAGGCAGAGGACTGGTGACAGGTATGGTATGGGGTATGACTGGTGGGGACAGGGGGATGACGTTTTTGCCAAACCTGTCTGCTAGCAGACTGGTGATGTCCTCAGGTTTAGTATAAGTTCAGCACAAAGTTGGGCCTTCTTTTTTAGATTTTGGATGTAGCAAAATAATGCTTTGTGATTTTCTTTAGCTAGTGATGTTAACTAATTAAGTTTCAGAATTAGCTTTAGAGAACTTTACAAGATATCTAATCTGCTTGATTATGCTTTGTGGGGAGGTCTTCTTTTGCTGGGACCATTCTCTCTTGTTTTTTGACATTAGTTTCTTTCTCTTGTTGCAAAGCCTATTTATGCTAGGCGTCCACTAGGGTGGCTTTTTTATTGTGAGGATCTTGATTTGATCTTTTCCAGTATGGCTGAGTCTATACATTTATATAGGTGTTTATTTAGAACATTTGTGTACACCTCATTATAGGGGTCATTGCTGTCAATGTTGGTAGGGGGTCTGAAACTATTGATTCTATCACTTGGTAGGCTATATTTGCTTTGGAGAAATGTTTTAACCTTTTTGCTCCTGATGGTGGGTGAGGTACGATCGTTACTTCAAATGAGACTCATTTATGATTGGACTTTACCAGGAAGAACCCCAAACATGGGGTGGAACAGCAATTCCCCATGTTGGTGAGCACCATGTCAGGGATGTTAGAGCCTGTTGTGGAGGTTCTGCCTATCTGGTCCAGAGCATTTGTGTTAACAAAGTCCAGGATCCTTTCAGTGAGCATGTTTCTGCTCTTATAAGTTACCCAGTTGACAGAAGGATAGTTAAAGTCACCATGACCAGGATATTTGGCTGCTGAGAGTGACTCAAGTAGGTCAGGTAGGCTGTGTGGTTTTCATGGTTCATGGTGGGGGGACCTATAGCTAACAATGATGTGAAGGGGGCCTTTGCCACAGTTTGTTGGATGTGGAGCAATTCTAGGGAGTCGTACTGTTTAACCAGTCTAAAGGTGTATTTGTCTTTAATCAAAATGGATACTCACCCCCCTTGTTTTTTTTTTTCAAGGTCATTATTTGGTCTGAACATGTGGAAGACATTATAACTCTGTATGGCCGGGGTACTCTCTGAAGCCATGACCATGTCTCTGTGACTGCACAGACATCAGCATCTTCCAGGGTTAAAAGTGCTTCAAGTAAGTATAGTTTCTGATTTAGACTCCTAGCATTAAGCAACATAACCCTGAATTTGTTTCTGGAGGATATTTTTACTTCATAGAATGTTGTACTTATGGCATTGCCTAAAATAGGCACTGGAGAGAAGACACATATTTTTGCCATCAACCTAAAGCCTAGAGGTGACAGATGAAGACCATCTCTGGCAAAGCTGAGTAATCTGTTGACCATATCATCCAAGACTGTCAGATACTGGATCCCCCTGGATTGACAGCAGAAGCTAAGCCAAGTGCTTGAAGTCAATCATTCTTTGTTTGTATTGTGGCGTCATCCTAGGTGAGGGAAAAATGCTGCTTAGGGTTAGGGACATACCTGACTGGGACACATAATCTGTCTCTTGTCATATATTCCAGTGAGGTATGTCTCAAATCATTCACTCCAATATGGACTATATCATAACAGTACTTGCTGTTGAGAGACTTGAGTGCATGCATGACTTGGTGGATCCTGGCATCAGACAAGCAGCTGACCATGACCTTCTCCTTGTCCAGCCTAGTGAGGGGGACATCTGCATGTCTCACTATGGAGTCACCTATGAACAAGCCATTTGGTTTAGATATGTTCTGCCTTAAGGGCTTACTGGGGGAGACATTGATGTGTGTATTATTATGTGTAGTGGGTGTTGTTGGGACTGTATTGTGTCCAGAAGGTTTGTGCTTGGGAGATCTTTGCTCTTTTGGTATATTTCTACTAAGTGCCCCCACATATGCAGGTTTATGTGGTGTGTGCTTGGTATGTGTGGGAGGTGGAGTCTGAGTGCTGACAACCTGCTTGGTATTTGATATATTGTTTTGTAAGAGATAGAACATTGAATCCACATTCATAGTATAGATGCATCTCTCACGTATTGTATTTGCATGTTTTAGGAGTAGTAGGTTGTCTGTATACATGAGGCAATTGTTACATTGCCTCAGGATGCTCCTATCAATTAGGTTGGCTGGAACACCTATGGGAAAATGACTGTCCATTATGTTTGGTGTATTCTGTAATAAGTGGTGGAGGGTGGGTTAGATGGCTCAAGTTCTGCTGTAGAACTAGTAAAATCAGCTAATCTATTGGAGGTTTGGGGCTAGAAACCTGCCCTGGTGCCTCAAAAAGTGCAGCTAGATTGCTATCTGGACAGCAGTGAGCAACTGCATTCTGGACTGAGAAACAGAAAGCTTAGGAAGGTTCCATACCAGTTATCAAGGAAAACTTTGACTTTTTTAACATTTGTGTCTTTACATGGCAGTGGTAACCCTGTTGTGCTGTGCACAGCTATGCACAAATGCTGTGTTTAATTATCAGCTAAGTAAAACAGTTTTCAAATAATGCAACAAAAAGGAAAGCCCAAGAATGAGCCTTGTTCCAACAATACACAGCTCAGATGTGTCTTTGACTATACTCTTCTGCCACAAGGGTGTAGGAGGGCCCGCTTAATGTACGATGGCTGGTTTTAGTGTTCAGAAAATGCCAAACAGTTTAACTTTAGCAAGTCTGAATCTAATCTATGCTATAAATTGTTTAAATACTGTAAATAGGCAGTGCAGAAAACACAGTCACAAACAATTAAAACAGTTTAAAGTAGGCGGCAAAACAGTTGCAAACAGTTTAAAAGTGAAAAGAAGGTATAAAAATACTTCAGACTTCACAAGATTCATAGAACATGTAATTATTAAATATACTTTATAAAATCATTAAATATATTTAATATTAATATTAAACATACATTATAAAAATATTTATTTTTCAGTAGAATTCACATAATTCATAGAACATATAATGATGCATTGGATACTTTGAAACATAATGCTAGAAAGCACTTTGACAAAGAAAAATAATGTACTTAGAAAGTATATTTATGTTGCCAAAAGTTTTTGAAAATGAACAATTGCAGATAGTTTTTTTTTTATTTATATGGGGTTCTAGATTAAACCCAGTAAAAAAAGGAGTTTTGTATATAAATAAAGACAAACTAGATTTAGGGTTAAATAATTCAGTGGTGTATGCTGCTTCATTAAATTTGTACAAAGGATACATAAAAATAATGAGAGATTAGTAGCAAACTTATATAAATATAAGTATGTTACATTTTGAGATATGATAAAATTAGACTAAAAGAGAAAAACAGTGTATAAATGAAGAAATAAAATATTACTAAGAAAAATATTTTTGTGGAAAATAAAAACTGATGAAACAGAGAAAGATAGAAAATTGTTGTATATATATATATATATATATATATATATATATATATATATATATATATATATATATATATATATATATATATATATATATATGTATATATATATATATATATATATAGTATAATATACTGACAAAACATTAATATGTAAAACCATGGGAAAATCTTACAGATGAAAACAATTAAAGCTATAAATATATGAAGCAAATGTTGCAATCAGAAAATGGAATGTAAAGATTTTTTGTGGAGACAGGTAATAGATAAATTGCCAGAAAAAGGTAATATAGCATAAAAGAAGAAAAGTGATAGAATATGTTTACATTGTCAAGAAGAAGAATAAACTAGGTAACATGTATTTTTGAAATGTAACAGTGAAAATTTTATTGGGAAAATGATGTAAAGAAGATTTTTTGAAGATATAAAAGAAGTGGATAAAATAAAATGGATGTGATTAAATATTTAAGAATAAAAGTAAAGACTATGTTAGAAGTACAGATAAAACGTTATTTTATGTTGTATGGCTTAAACAGAATAAAATAATAAATGAAATTATGTTTAATCATGCCTCTCAATTGTCCAGATTTTTGCCTCATATATTTGGTCTATTTCTAATAAAATGTGTGGTTTTCTGATAAATTGCTGGGATGATCTGAGGAATGAAGTCACAAAAGAAGGACATACATTTGACTTTTAGACTTCAAATCCTTCAGAAAATGTATATTAACAACACGTTAGTCTAACAGTTTTCTAAGTTTATAAGCGCAAAATTTAAAATTTGTCCATATGTCCCTATTTTGGGGCCTTTGTCCCTCCATTTTGTCAGGCTTTGTCCAGATTTTTTGCAATAAGAATTTGAGATGTAATGGTAAAAGGATTCTAAAACAATATTAATTAAAATCAGATGGTGATTATGGAAAAAAAGTGGTTAGGTCTAACAGGGATGAAAGTTTTGTATTGTATATATATATATATATATATATATATATATATATATATATATATATAGTTGCCTTTTACCAAATAATATAAAACAAAATCAGACAACATAAAAGCAAAATAACTGGGGGGCTATGCCCCACCCCCCAACTATATATACTAACACCAGGACTTGCCTTAGAGTGCTATTTGTCAGTGAAATGAGTTTTAGGTGAAATGAACTTTCAGTGAAATGAACTTTAGGTGATTTGGTCTACGAATCCATATATATATATATGTATATATATATATATATATATATATATATATATAGGGTCTAATTTTTCCATTGAATCTCATTTCACTGAACTGAACTTAGTATATATGGCACTGTTTAGAGTACTGTAAGGCAAGTAAATGGTATATGCCCTTTTCCCCACTGTAATGTAATCCTGGAGTTAGTGTGTGTGTGTGTGTGTGTGTGTGTGTGTGTGTGTGTGTGTGTGTGTGTGTGTGTATATATATATATATATATATATATATATATATATATATACATATACATATATATTTAGGGGGGTATAGGGTCACAGCTCTCCACATTGGGGGGTGTGGGGGCATAGTCCCCCACCTTATTTTGTTTATATTGTATTTTACCAAAAACTTCAAATAATACATTTGAAACAATAGACATGGATAGTTGCAACAGCAATGACTAACTCTCCAGAAGAAAATATGTACTCAAATTAAGTGATCACTTTTTAGAATTGCAACTGATTCCATATAGATCTGGAAGATAATCTCTATTATTAAATATGAGAAATCAAAAATAAAAAAAGTTTCATCAAGAAATCCCCAACTAACTCTATTAAATGCTTTCTGTGCATCCAAACATATCATTATGGAGGAGTGTCACTTATTTCTGCTGTTTTTTGCAACATAAGTGTCCAATTAATATTGTCAGTGATCTGCCTTCCCCCAAAGACTTGCATTAATCTATATTCACCACCCTGGGTAGTACTACTAATTTTCTTTTATGCAACCGAATCATTGAGGTCTTATAATCAAAATTCAAATTTGATGTAGGTCTATAGGAGCTTGGGTCTGTTTGATCTTTTTCTTTGTTAAGTTTAGCAACCATTGCTGCTTTTTCCATGATAGGGATATCACACCCCCTCATAATATATTGTTGAATAAATACACCCATAATGCCACAGCATCTGTGTCCCTTTCTCTTCCAAATTGTTACTGATATCACACCAGCCCCTGGTTTTTACCCTGCTCTCTGCTGACTTAATGCATCTGTTATCTCTTTTTGTGTTAGTTCTTTTTCCAAAAATGTATTTTACTCTTCCATTAACCTAGACAATTAAGTTTATGTAAATACTCCTTTCATCCCCTTTGGATTCTACATCTTTATTGTGATCATACAATATAGTGTAGTACTGATACTTAATTCACATAACCTGAGTAGGGATTTCTTGAGTTTTACAAGTAAATGAGTCTCTTAACTTTAATATTGTTCTCCTAATGTTTTTTGCAATCTTCATCTCTGAGCTAGTAATTTGGTAGCTCTCCAGTTTTCAGTGCCTATGCTTATCACTCATTGTCAGTTTCCTGGTGGAGCCTTACAACTTCCCTTGCCTCTGCGATCTGACTTTCCACATTCTGCATTCCATCTCTCATCCTCTTTTCTTGCAATTAATTATTTTCTTCCCTTCTAAATTATATTTGGATCAGTCTACCTGCCATAATTCCCCTTCTTTCATCTGTACCAAATTTCTTATTTTCAATTTATAGTTATCCCAGCTTTTGGTCATCTGTATCTATCCTTACATCTGAAAAAGCCTGGGATAGCATTAAACTTAATTTTTAAGGTAATATAAGGGGAACTGCCAATGCCTATCTATGTCATATTTTCTTTCCTGTTTAACTCTTTTGGTGCATGAGCTAATGATATTATTCAGTAAGTTTAAAGATCTCCATGCATATGTGTTCATTGGCTGCATAAAAACTATCAGGTCTTGCCCACATTTTATTTCTACATGAGTACAAGGTATGAGATCCAGGAAGCTACAAAATGGCTGTGACATCCTAGAGGCCAAACATTTGCTGTAATATCTCAAGTGCCTTCCTTCCTTGGTGGTTGCAAATTTTCTTGTACCTACTGTTACATCTTTTTATGTCCTATTGCATTCCAATTTCCCTCCACTCCCTTATAGAACCCTATTATTTTCATGACGACGTCTGTTATGGCTTGAATCTTAGCTCTTGCTGCCAAATAACTGAACACAAAGTAATATTTTCTACCAACCATCTGCCACTTAAGAAAATATATCTCATCTTTCTAGTTATTCTTTCCTCTACTATTTTGATATCAAGACCTTTCCTGATGACTTTCATCACTCCACTCCTCCTTTCTCCCTCTAACCATGCATAATAACCTTCTATTGCAGTATCAGGTTAGGGTTTTTATGTATTTATGTATTTATTTATGTATTTATTTATACATTCATTCATTAGCATTCAATTACTGGGATAGTCCACTAGGCTGGTAGGAGCCCATTTTCAGTGAAGACCCAGGAGGAAAACAGCGCCGCAAGAAATATAAACATAGAGAAGTGTTTAACAATTCAGTAAAACTTCACAAAAACATGAACATAGATAATTAACAAGTAGTTAAAGTGAATGTAAAACTAAATTTGTCAGTTAGTTACAACTGAAGCAAAACTTGTCACAAAGTAAGAGAAGTAATAAGTAAAAAGGCTAACATTATATATAACTTCTGCCCAATGAATTGTTAGAATATCTCAAGACATTTTGTAAGTTAGTGTTAATTTGGGATAAATAAAGAAGAACTAATATGGTTGAGAAGTGAATGGGTTTCAGAAAATATTTATGAAGTAGAGGTAGTTAGGAATTGAAGGGTAAGGGGTTGGTACAAATGCAAGTCCAGGATGAGTACACATGTTTCGAATGATGTCACAATTTGTAAATGGAAGGAAATTCCATGCTCTGGCTACAAAACAAGAGTGTAGAAGCTGACCAGCGGGTAGATTAGGTTTGTTCAGTAGCAAAAGATATCTTCTTGTTATTCTATTTCATTTAAATGTGTTTCCTGCAACATTGCTATTTGAACATTAATATTTTTAATATAGGCTAGAATATTTCCCCTTTTGTAGCATTTGTGAGTCCATTCACATTCCAGCACATAATTTTCAAGTTAGATATATCTTTACCATCCTTAAAGTGTTCTTTACATTTTCCATGGAGTCTGTGTACTGCATTTTGTACTCGTGGAAATTCAGCTATAGTAAGTATCCAGTACCTAAGCCATTGTTTCGTTGTAATATTATCATCAGTTGTTTTGTTCATCTCATTAATATCAAATCCATTTCTCTGTGCCAAAAAAAAATCCCAAACAACCCTTTTAATACTCAAAACTGTCAGATATATACAAGATAAACCTATTTCATGTTCTCGTCTATTGAACTCTTTTTCACAAGTGGCAGAGTCTAGTTAGTGTAAAAGTCTTAATCTGTGTGCTGTCAAAACTCTCAGACCTAAAATTCTTGGAATTCCTAACACGTCTGCATTGCTGTTAATTGAGTAATGTTGGATAATCCCCTTCCCCACTTTGAGTGCTAAACAGGTGTATCAGAATTCTCTGTACTGTTTTTTTCTTTATTAATCATAAGTTCTTTCTCTTGTTATTTTCAGACTTACAGAATATTCATGTTTTGAAGCTATAGACTGCTATCTTCCCATGCTGTTCCTATTCAGATTAGTCAACAATATGGTGTGACTCGGAGACCTGCTGGAATTTCTGGTGTCTCCTTCCCTTATGGCCTGTGTCTCATCCATGATATGAAAAGAGCTCCCATCATATTTATCTCACTGATGTCTGAAATGAACATATTAAATGTGTTGTACTACAGTTACCTGTCTTTTTTCCAGAAATAAAGAAACCACTTATCCCTTGTGTTTTCTCTTAACCCAAGGGTTACCTTTTCTCTTTATGTCTTAGAATCCAAAGGCTACTATTTCTCTCCACAGTCCTCCACTACATAGTTGGGTCCTTCTGTGACAGTTGAAATACCTGTTATTACATTTCTCCCCATATTTTCACATTTCAACAACTCCCCTCACAGCCTGTCTTATCTTATGACAACTTACAGGACCACCCCTAAGTTTAACTTCAATCCATTCATGGTAAAAGAGGGGACAAAGAGTGAAGACAAAACCTATACCAAACCTTGCATTAGTGCATTTTTTCACAAGATAACAAGATTGGAGCGAATGGAGTTGAAGTAGAGGAGGAACAAATGCAAGACATATAAGAGCTGATCACATTTTATTATATTGCATTATATTATATTATATTATATTATATTATATTATATTATATTATATTATATTATATTATATTATATTATATTATATTATATTAAATATACTTACAGTCTTCACTGCATATATTACTGCAATCAATGACAGTTTCTCCTTAGCAAATTTAAATAAGAAATCTAGAAAACTGAGACTACAGTGAAACGAACATAGGTGACATCAGATGATGACTTTCTCAACAAATATTGCTCATTCACAATCTCTTTCATTTTTCATCAGCTCATGCATGTCACTAGTTCTCTCCATTGTCTTTTTTATGAAGCACCGAGAGCGTTCCTAGGCCCTTTGTACCAGTTAATTTTTCCTCAGGATCTGTTGAATTGTCAGTGACCTTTTCCCCTTTCTCTTATTTTCTCTTCTTGTGATCAAGAATTGCTGGGTTAAAGTCTCTAGGATAGAACTTTCTAAGGTGTACAAGATAAACCAGGCAGTGCACAAGATTCTCATCTTTGCACAATTTTATAGTGTAAGAAACAGGTCTGTATTATATTAGTGAATGCACTGAATTGCGAATGCTATATAATCGACCCACAATCCCTGAAAATCCAAAATGTCGAACACACGGATCAGCAATTTTTTCCCAGGGAAAAAAAATCGCTGATCCGTAAAAAAAAAAAAAAAAAAAATCCAAACACAAAATAAAATGCAGGGCTTCAGCCCCCCCCCCCCCCCCAATACAGCCCAGTGATTTTTTTCGTTAGGAAAAAAATCGCTGTTCCGTACTTTCGCAATTTTGACATTTCGCGTAATGATGTTCTACAAAACAGTGTTTGCAATTTAATGTGTTCACTAAAATAATAGGAACCCTAAGAAACAAACTCATGTTAAGCAATTTTTGGCTGAATACACTTTGTCCACATAGCTTCTTGTTTCTTCAACTTTTAATATTAATCCTGGCTTCCATAATTTTAATAAGATGTCTTCTTTCATTTCATAGGTCTGGAATTTAACTGCAATGGGTGTGATTGTTTCCCGTCTTGTGATCTGGGTTTGTTGTACCTATGAGCCCTGTCTATTTCTATATGATGTAATGCGATACCAGTGCATTTATGTATGTGGCTTTGCTTCACTCTTTTATAATTTTGCCTTCCTCTGATTCTATAATATCCATATATCTCAGGTTTTCTCTACGTGCTCTATCTTCTATTTCATTTACTTTTTGTTGGCGGTCCTCATATTTTGCTTCCTGCTCTATAATTCTCTCTTTTAATGGCTTTTCAGTTTTCCTGTAGTGTGATTAATGCATCTGAATGTCTATACAATACAGTTTCAGTTTCTTCCTTCCTTGTATAGTTTGAGGATATGTACTTTATAAGTGTATTGCTAATTGTCAGTATATCAGCATGCATTTTATCTATTTTGTCTTCCAAGTCTTATACTTCTGTTAATTTTTCTGCAGCCATGCCTTTGTTACTTTCCCACCTTATGTGGTATAGACATTTCTTTCCAGGTATTTTATACTGGAAGAGAGAGCAGTACTGACAATTTATGCCTTTTTATGTTTATATGATCTATAGCTCATAGCCAAGATGTCTTTCCTCACTTTGCCATATCTGGAATTCACTAACATATAACAATACCTCTTAACAGACAGCCACAGTGGTGCATCAGTTAGCATTGCTGCCTCACAGCAAGAAGTTCTCCGGTTCGATTCTTGGCTGGGTTGCCTTCTGTGCGAAGTCTGCATGTCGTCACGTGGGTTTCCTCCGAGTGCTCCAGTTTTCTCCCACATCCCAAAGACATGCAGTAGGTGGATTGGACACTCTAAATTGTCCCTAAGTGTGCATGCATGTGTGCCTTCTGTGGACGGTTGGGCACCGAGCTGGCAACTCGACACTGTAAGACTCCACTGCTATTCATGAGCGGACAGATGATCTGCTGTGACGACCCCTAACTGGGAAAAGCCGAAAGAAGAAGAAGATAGCAATATCTCAGCAAAGAAACTGACTTGTAACACTCCAGTATCATGCATAATGTATTCCAACATTCTGGTTTTAAAGTAGCCCTAAACTGCATCTTTTAAGGAGAAAACAGAATACTAACAGAACATATACTCAGTAGCCTACTTGATATAAAGCTTCATCAAATTCAAAAACAAAGTTTAAGAAGAATACACATAGGTTTATAGGTGTGTACTAGGCTAATGGCCCTGGGGCCTTTACAAGCCTAGCCATAGGATTACCCTGGCATAGTGCCACCTGACCTTAGCTCCCAGTGCCTCTGTCGAGCAGACCCTCTGGTGTTATCCCTGTGGTGAATTTTCTGTTTCCCATCCACGCATCAAGATTTCTCTTGAAGAGGGTCAGCGAAGTGCTCTGCTTGACATGTATGGGAAGATTGTTCCATAGCATGGGCAGTCTCTGAGTTATGAACCTATCCCTCCAGCATGTTTTGTTAATTGTGGTAATGAGGTTGAGGTCTCTCGAGCATGTGGTGTGGAGGAATTGAGATTTCCTTAGATGTAGCATTTCTAACAGAGCTGGATCAGACATGGCTTTGTAAGTCAAGCAGAAATCGCCTCTAAATAGGCGATATGAGATAGAGAATAGTTGGAGTTTTTTTTGAGACTGTCCATATAGGACAAGTGTTTAAGGCCTAGGATCCTCTTTGTGAGGTACTTTTGTGGCCTCTCCAGTTGTTGCAAATGTCTAGTGAGGTACATGCAAAATGGGGCATTGTACTCGATGATTGGCCTAATGAGGGAAGAGTAAAGGGAGACAATTACCTCTTTCTTCCTGGATGCAAAACACTTAGTAATGAGATATGCCACATAGAAGGACTTTCTGACCATAGTGGCAATGTGGTGATCAAAAGAGAGGTTGCTGTCAACCTGTGTTCCCAGATCTCTTATAATGTCTTCTGTGTTCAGTGGACTACCATCAATGTGGTAATTCATGGGAACCGGGTTTTTCCCAAAGGGGATGATGACACATTTTTTGGCATTGAGCTTAAGCCCATGGTTCTGACACCAGTCGTTCATCACAGAGAGGCCATTCTGTCAGATGTCAACATCACTTGGGGAGTTAATAATAGCTCCTAACTTGCAGTTGTCTGTGAACTTTGTCAGCCAGAGTCCCTTCGTGTTGGCCTGGATTTCAGAGAAGTAGATACCAAACTGGAGAGGACCCAGGACCGAACCCTGTGGGACTCTACTCATGAGTAATCGGCAGTCTGACTTGGAGTCAGCTACTTTCACAGTGTGGGTTCTATCTGTGAGCCAGTTTGCAACCCACCTAGCGATATAGGGGTTGATGCCAAGCGTAGTGAGTTTTTCTATGATTCCTGAGTAGGGAATGGTATCAAAGGCCTTATGTGAAGAAAAGACTATGGGCAGGATTCACGAAGCCTCCGTGTAAGAGTTACAAGGCTTACACGGAGGCTGCAGTTAAACGGTATGACGTCAGCATGTCATGCATATGCATGAGGACATGCTGAATCACACCTAAGGCTAACACAGTCCGTGGAAGACAGTAGGGGGCGTGTCCGTAGGCCGAGCCCTGCAAACGGACACGCCCCCAGAAGAGTAAAAGTCCCAAAAGTAAACCCCCATGACAGAGCCCGTGTAAATGTGAATAAACACAACACAACACATGCCCCCACGGACTACGAACATAAAATGTAGAAATGAACATCTTATAATTTTTTTTAAATTGTAAAGATGTTTGCCCGTGAGTGCGCTCGTTTGCGCGGGTGTGCCCGTAGCTTAGCCACAGTTAGCAGTCAGTGGAAAAGCATATAAGAACTAAATATGCAAAGTAAGCCAAGAAGCAATAGCGTAGCAGTAGAGACATCAGCTGAAGAGCAGGCAGTCATGGTTCGAGCCCCCACAACAACAATTTTTAGTGAAATAAGCACGAAACAAGTCCCTGACATATATGTACACATATAAAATTATATTTTATGTAAAATGTAATGAAATGGGTCATGTATTTTGAAGAAATGTGAGATAATAAAAAAAAAAAATGTCAGATGTGCCTATAGCTGAGCTACAGTCTAACAAGTTGAGTACATCTGCCTGTAGGTGAGCAGTGTTTCAACAGGTATAAAATGAGTGCCCGTAGGTGAGCAGTGGTTTAACAGGTGTAAAATGAGTGCCCCTAGGTGAGCAGTGGTTTAACAGGTGTAAAATGAGTGCCCGTAGCTGAGCAGTGGTATAGCACGCTGAAACTGTGTGCCCATAGCTGAGCTGAGTGTAATATGCGTGCTGACAGCCAAATGATGCGTAAACCAGCGTAACCCGTTTGCGCGGAGCTGCGCGCCTCGCCAACAAGCTAACCAACAGGCAACGTTGAGCAAGCTGTAACAAAACTGCCTTTACACAGACACACCTCCTAGCCTGTGTAGACAGTCATAAAATATAAAAAGCAGTGGCCAGGTTCGAACCCAGGATACCATGCACCATAGTCAAGGTACTGAACCACTAAGCCATGACAGTTGCACTTAAAAATGCAGTAATAGCATATATATAGGAATGAATAGAAAGAGGAGCATGACAAAGCAGGTTTTGTGAAGCTGATACAATTCCAAAATGGCCAATCACAGATAAGTGCAGGAAAAACGGCATATATAAGCCCCATAGGTGGGAATACACAGCATAACCGATTGTAGAACTGACTTGCAGCCAGAATGTCAGGTGTAGGTGAGGGTAGTTGCTTCCGAGCACAGAGGTGGGGCATTGAGGAGTCCAAATACATGATTTGGCTCCTTGTCCACAATCATGAGGCCCAACTCATGCAGGGGCAGGTCCTGTGGGGAGCATATAGGGCTGAGGCGTGGGACCGGTTGGCTCATGATCTCACCAGTGCCACAGGGATACCAAGGACTGGTGAGCAGGTCCGTCACCACCATGTGGACCTGAAGAGATGGAAGCAGGACCAACTGAACCGTTGGATCCAGGAGACCCGGCAAATACCCAACGCCCCACTACTGAGTAAGTTACATCTAATTATTTATGTAAGAAATTAACCTAGCTGATATTATGGAGATGTGTATTCCAATATTACTTTATTTATATTACAGCTGCAGGTGTCCGTTCTGCAAACCGTAGAGCCTATGACGATAGGCTGGCATGGTTGCACCACCAGGCAGGTCAGTAATTCTCTCCCTGTAACTGTAAATAAATATATAAGTATGACAGTTAGCAAAAGAGTGCAGTGTAGTCACTAATTAATAAAATGTGCAAGTAACAGTGTAAGAGGGTTTGCAAGTATTGCTTGATTACAAAAGTGTGATGCAGCCTGTAAACCAAACATAAAAATGAAACAAGTCTGAAATAAAGATGTCCCACCTGTAATATAATAGTACATAACCTGCAGCAGGCTGAAAAGTACAGCTGCAGAAGCTGAGTAAAACACATGTGTGAAATATATCCCTGTTGAAATACAGAAACATGACAGAAGTGAGACTGTTGGAAAGGATTGTTATAACTACAGGTAAAACATGTCAATAAAGCCTAGAATTAAGTACCATCCTGAATTGTAAAAATAAAACAAGTGAGAGAGTGTGAGAAAGAGTTATGAATACACCAATAAAGTAGTAATAACTCCTGAATAGAGTATACTGCAGTCAGTACAGAATGAAATGAATGTGATAGGCAGAACCAAACAGTAACATGTGTTGAAAATGGTACCGCAGCTGGAATGTATATCCCAAAATCTGGATATGTTGCTCTCAGTCTGCAATATGCAGATAGTATGGTTGTCTGAAATACCAAACATCCACAGTTGCCTGCAGCTATATAAAGCAAATGTAGCAGGATGATGTAGCTGAATAGAGCCAGATATGAATGTGTATGAATAAAAATGAAAATGTATATTGATGTAGCAGTAACATTCCTATCACCAACTTGAAGTAGTTATCACATAGGAAACTGTAGGCAGAACTGTAGTGTGTATATATCTGCAGCTATTAGAAATGTACAGCATATGTATTGGTATTTGAAGTTGTTAATTACATTTTCTTCACCCTACCCTATAACCACATATAATCCATTCCACGTGAAATTGGTATGTGCAATCACAATTAACATCCCTGGACATTTGTCCTGTTGGTTCATACATATTTGCATGTACGTTGATGCATCTGCCCTGTTCATACATCCAAACCTGATGGCCTGTTGCCATCAATCAACCCTGCATGTTGTTGGACTGTGTATTGCTGTTCAAAATATGCATGTGTTATGCTTGCTGTTCAATGGTTTGAATATCTGGGTGTTTGGTTAATGGGAATACTAATGCATGCTGTTACAACTAATTGTGAATGGTATTGTACATTACTAACCCAAACTGTCATGACATAATGCAAAACATAGAAAGACAGGGAAGGCGGGTTCCAGCGGACCCACCTCTCCCTCCTCAGCTGGCGAGTGCACCTGGCAGTAGTGCCCAGGCCGGACCCTCCTCCGGTGGCCCTGTGCCACCTGCGGGTGGAAGCGCTGCAGGGGATGGGGCTCATCCCCCCTCTGCAAGTGTGGCCAGAGGAGAACATCCACTCACCCTCCGTAATGTCCGGACTGTGGTGCGTAGGGAGATCTGGGATGCTGTTCTTGGGCCCCTACGCCAGCTTGAGGCATGGGTGGCACAACTAACGGGCGTGCCTGCTGCCCGGCCTACACAGCCCCCAGCACAGCCCCGTCCTAGGCAGTGAAGGCACAGTGGCAACTGCCCATGGTTGGGGATATCAGTTCCACTGTTGCCATCTGTGGGCTCATGGGCTCTAGATATCCAAACATCCGTCCCCCTCAATTGTGTAACCCCCCCACATGTGTCATGTATGCATATTGTTTGTCTTGTCTGTTAACCTACCCAACCTACCTCCCCAGCTATACTGACTTCCTGTACCTGACATACCACTCTCACCCGAAAAAAAAAAGAAAAAAAAGGGCACTTTGTACCCACAAAAAAATTATGTCCCATACATAGCTGCCCATTTTGCACACATGTCTGCTGGACATGGAAACTGTCAATTACAATTGGCTGTACAACAAGTATTATTGTCATCCTTACACCTCTCTCAGGGGTGGAAGGTTTCAAATGTCACACCAAATTACAAACATATGTACAGCTGTTGCTGATGAAGAAAAGGGCAGCTATGGGCCTTACCTACATCCCTCCTGCAAAACCCGAGCTTGTTTCCCTACTGTCTTACCCTCTTTGTGACCCCTTTTTCACCACTTTCCTCTCTCCCCATTTTCATTTCTTTTAAAGAAATTAGCGCGGATGTGCGCAAGAGTAAGCACTTTTAAGCAGTTGTAAGCGGGTGTGCGCAGAGCTGAACACCAGTGCGCATGCGTGAGCACCGTGCAAACCAGCGCTAACCCGGTTACAACTGCTTAAAAGTGCCTTAGTCACTCTGAATGACAAGGCCTGTAGTCTGCTCAAAAGCAAAATAAAATCCCACTGTTAGTCCCGAACCCAAGACCTTGGAAACAGTAGTCTGCATGACTTACCACTAAGCCATGACTGTTATATAAGAACATTGTGCTACAATAAATATATCATTTAATATTAGGAATGAATGTAAAGGGAATATAGGATGTGTAGTACACAAAGCATGTCATGTATATATACTGTCAAATGTAATGGATTTCTATAATAGTAGTGTGTGAACAGAAACAGCCATGCTAGTTGGTAGCTAGTAGGTAATAATGTCACTGTAACACCTTGCAAGCCACACACATACTCACAGCAGGATAATCACTGCCCATACCCCACAACCTCTTACAGGAACACATCCGGACTAAGTAATAAAAAATGTGGAGCAAAGGCCCAAAAACAGGGACACATTCCAAATATTGCTCCAACAAACTTAGACAGTTGAGAGAGTAACAGGTTTTGCATTATGTTGGATGTTTGGAAGGGTATGAAGTCTGAAACTGAAATGTTTGTCACTATAGTCTGACTTGAGCCCAGAGTGATTTGCCAGAAAAAGCTGTTTATGAGATATGGACCAAAATATGAGGCAAAAATGTGGACATCCTGCAAATATCTGCACACTTGAGAGGTCTGACACTGCCATATTTGAATAGTTAAGAGCCTAGACATAGCAACAGTGACTGTTACAGGGATGCCCCACAGACTCCCTGTGAAATGTACAAACAGTAGGCAGAAAAGTGTTACAACACATGCAATGGTAACTATAAAGTACTGAAAGTATGTACCACTTGCACTTCGGAAATAGTGTAGTAATACATATGCTCATGCTAACCCACAGTCACAACTGCAGAATACCAGGCAATTTAATGGGTGTACCCCACTGATATGTACCATTCCATGAGGCAGATAAAAGATGCACCTGAGAGTCTCTGGGGCCTGCTCAGCAGCATACTCAAATACCCTAATAGATGTCAAGGCCCACACCATGGCCAGACCACACTGCATGCAGTAACACCCTAGCAGATATAGCAAACATTCCAAGGTGTGAATGTACATGGAAAATAGGAAAGCCACAGCAACACACTACAGTCAGGACACCTAGCAGGCATACAAGTAGTGAATGTAAAGGGCAAATATTGAAGCCATAGCAACAAAGTGCAAGAGCCACTGCTATACACCAGTTACACCACATGTCCCACAGGAAAGCACACACACACACATTAACAGTAGTAGTAGTCTTAGGTGTCAGTGTACATACACACTTAGTACAGGAAACTGGAGAAATGAATGAAGAAATGTTAATCTGCAACACAGCCAGAAATATGAGAGAGATACTAACCTTTACACTCACAGAACATTGTCCACAGCATACCAGCATGGTCCCTGCCCTTAAACTCTGAAAGGGCTATGCCTATCTCACATACCTTTTTATAGCACTGTCCTGGAATCACAGTGAGAACTGCAATCAGTACACAACTGGCTGCATGCAATTAGCAAATGCTGGCTAACAATTGGTGCAGAGGCCATCACATGGACATATGCAGATACCTACAAAAGCATGCTGTACTCCCAGTCCACACATGCAATATTTTCATTGCACCCTCCGGAGGTAGGGGGGAGAGAGAGAGAGAGAGAGAGAGAGACAGAGAGAGAGAGAGAGAGACATACACAAACAAAAACACTCATCAAAACTGACTAGAAAGCTGACATCTACCAACTAGAGCAGCAGCAGGACACCAAACCAAACGGCAACACAAGCAGCTGTGACAAACACAGGTAATGTAAAGTAATACTTTAAAAGTCTACATACTGTGAACCCTCCATATGTGTCATTGGTCTGTATCCATATGTATATGAAGATGAGCATAGGGCAGGGGACATACAGCAACTATCAGTGAAGGCTGTACATACATATGTATGTGAGGGCATCTATGTGCACATATCAATGTAGGTTGAATGTAGGTTGTAGTGCAATGTACAAAGTAGGTTTCACAGTTATGTATGTTTAGCAGTATGTTAGTGTGTGTATACAGTTTTGTAAACAAACATGTTGATATACCTATCTATCATATGGATACGCATGTATGTCGATATATGTATGTATGTATATATATATATATATATATATATATAATATCCATATATGTATACATACATAGAGAGGGATGTAGGAATACATAGACAGATGTAGATAGATAGAATATGTAGAAACATATATATGTAATACACACATACAGGTATAGATATATGTAGATACATATACATAGACAGACAGATCTGACTATCTACAGATATGACTGTATATGACGATCTCACACTCCCCCTGTCCCACCCCCTCTGTCACTCTCACCCCCTCTCTGTCACACTCCCCCCTCCATATCTATAGCAATATATGTACATCGAGATATATATATGTGTATATTTATACAGACATATATTTACATATATATATATATATATATATATACATATATATATATATATATAGATAGACATATATATATATATATATATATATATATATATATATATATATATATATATATATATATATATATATATATATATATATATAGAGAGAGAGAGAGAGATGTATATATATTCTGAGTGAGGCACATGTGTACAGATGTATTGCAACAGGTGCCTGGTGACAAAGGCATGGAGTGAACACCAGTGTTGAAACTGGAGTACCATACCCCATTTCAAATCACCTACACCAGTAACCACCAGAATTGTGATTGGCTGCCCACCACTGCATGTGTCAGGGGTGAACAGGGTCATAAATGTGTACAATAGTCCCCCCAATGATAGTCACAGTGGCACACTATTCCTGGAATACCTGCACATGGTATGTGTCAGCAGACATGGTGTGTCAGCTATGGACATGTAGGTCAGTGTACCCCTCCACACCACACAATGGCTGCCACGGTATGCACCTCACATGACAGCTACAGATATGGTGAAGGACACAGTGACATGTACAACACTGTGACAATGCACTCAAACACATTACCAATGCACAGTGACTGACAACACCACAGAGTACACACATACTACCCACATAGAGGTTACCACTCCTGGATTTACATACTTAAGTCACACCCATGACAGATGTCCAACAACCATAGTAACACCTCACACCATCCACAACCTAAATGACTGCTGTGTGTCATCCTTGACACCGCAGTAGAGAGCACATGGCGAAGGTACAGGTTTCTACCCACATATAAGACATACCCTGCAATAAACCACACAGCGTTAAGAAGCAAGACTCCCCATGAGTACATGTCACACATACCCCTGCTGAATGTTAGTCAGATAGGTAATATGCCATATGAGACACCCTGTGTAACTGTTTGACAGGAGCAGGTGCCATCACATCACATGTGTCACAATGGTCAGGGTAGCAGAACAGTATGCTGCTGTAGTCCCAGGGGCAATAGCATATTGTAGTGTATTGTATTGTAATGTATTGTATTGTGTTGTATTGTATTGGTATGTAGAGGTGCCTCCTTCGTGGAGTGGAACCACTGCTGCTGTACGCCAGTGTACAGGTACATATCCTGTAGTCAGGCTAGTGTTACATAGCACTTCTATATGTGTGTTTAGCTCCTCTTGGAGTTCATGTAGCATGCAACCGGGGATACCATCAAGTCCCATTGATGCTGTGTTTTCTGCTTTTCTGAGGGCGGCTCTCACCTGGACATCTGTGATGACAGGGAGGTTACATTCAGCTGGGATAAGTATGTCTTAGTTTGGGGGAGGGAGAGAGAGGGGGGAAACTTGCACCGAACCTGTCTGCCACAATGTTGCCAATATCTGTGGGTTCAGTGAATTATTTGTTGTTGTGTACTAACTATGAGCATATTGGAGGGTTTCTGACCAGGTTTCTAACATAACTGAAGAATGCCTTGTGGTTATCTGTAGTGTCCCCGGTGATTTCCCTCTCAAAGTTGCCCATGGATGTTTGTATGAGAGAACATAGCTCTTTACTAGTGCTGATCAGACATGCCTTCCCTTTATGGAATTATGCTCTGTCTTGCAGTAGCTTCCATCTTTTGTTATACAATCTGTCTATGGCTGGGGTCCACCAGACAGGATGCTTTCCCTTTGTGGAGAGTGTCCTGGTCTTATATGGGATTGCATGATCCATGCATTCTCAGAGATGTCCGTAGAAATCATTTGTGAAGGAGTCAGCATTGCGGGTTGTGTGTTCTACTGGCCCAGTGGGCTTAAAGGATACCATCTCAGTGTTACGAAGTGTAAAGTTTGCATTTGAAATGTTATTCACTGTAGTCATTTGTGCTGGTGGTGGAGGTGGGATATGTATATCCAGGGCAATTAGTTTGTGGTCAGATCACAGTAGTTGATGATGTACCCCATACAGTACCTCGATACAAACCCCCAGAGTGAGGAGGTGCTTTGGACCTGAATCAGTGTTATGACTGATGGGGTTTGGTAGTATGTCGTATGGAGTGTGCCGGGTACTGTTGCACAGTTGTTGGCTGAGCACTGATACCTGACCATTTACATGTGTATCCACCAATAGACAGACAGATGCTATATATGTGAGATATGTTGTATCACAACAGTCGAGTAGCATGTGTAGTATGTGTGCCAAAGTCTGCTGACATATTTTGCTGATATCATTTTATTTCCTTTTTCAGGACCATGGCTCACCAGCGCAATCCAGCATACTCTGCAGCTGAGGATGAGGAAATACACCAGAGCCTGGTGCGGGATTATGCGATACTCTTTTCCCGCACCGGCCAGAATCAGCAGGAAAGGGCTGCACTGTGGCAAGACCTGGTCCGTCGGGTAAATGACATAGGCATGCATAATAGGACATATGAGCAGGTACGACATCACTGCAGTGATTTAATCAGAAATGTCCATCAGCGTGTGTCGGATATCCACAGGCAACAGGTTGCCACAGGTGGTGGGGTGGCTACACATCCCCCACTCACCAGACTGGAGGGACTACTCATAAGTGTTGTGGCGCCAGCCCGCCAACAACAACAACAGCAGCAGACCTGCATTATGATGGAGGCTGAAGCCACACAGCACCAAGACTACGAGCGTGCAGGTAATATGCCATATGTATAGTTGACTGTTGTGTACACTGGTAGTTATTGCATGTGTGAGGTGTGTCCTTGGTTTGTAGCTGTCATCATAGTATTTAATGTGCAAGTGTGATATTCTCAGTATTAGCAGCTGACCTGTGAAAGGCAACTGTTGTACTACTGACCTGTATCAGACTCAGTAACAATGGCACAGTTGTGCCCACTGACATTAATTTCCTCACTTCTGCAGGTCCCTCCGGTGTAACAGCAATGCAGCCTATCCATGCTGGTGAGTGTGTATTAACAATACCTTTAATAGTCTTGATAGTAATAGTAATATTAGGCTCACTTAGTAGTGCTCTGTGTATGCATGCAGGTGTGTCTGTGTCTGTGTGTTGATATCTCGCATACTGAGTAGTGTGCAAGTGTGCAATTGTGTGCAAGTGTGCAACTGTGTGCAAGTGTGCAACTGTGTGCATGTGTGCATGTGTGCAACTGTGTGCATGTGTGCATGTGTGCACCTGTGCATGTGTGCATGTGTGCACCTGTGCATGTGTGCACTTGCACATGTGTGCAGGTGTGCATGTGTGCATGTGTGCATGTGTGCACCTGTGCATGTGTGCATGTGTGCACGTGTGCATGTTTGCACCTGTGCAACTGTGCACCTGTGCACGTGTGCATGTGTGCATGTGTGCATCACTGGTAACATTGTGTAGACATTGTAAACTGTGTTTCCTGTTTCCCTCCCACAGGTTCTGGTGCTGCTCTGGTGTCATGCAGCAGGGAACCTGAATCAGGTGCCACAGGTACTGATAATGATGACATCTGTGTAATGGCACAGGAAGGTGTGCCAGGGTCTGTCATTGGTCAGCCAATTGACAGTACACAGCTGTCAACCCCATCAATGCGCACAGTCATCCTGCCAATACACCCTTTGTCACCAATGTCCCTAGGTGATGGACAGGATACAGTGGGCATTGACCAGGGTCATGTGGTATCTGTGGCACATGCTTCCCCACACAGCAGCCATGGGCATGGCCCTGAGATGGTACCACACAGACAGATGTCCAGGGGTTCTCGTGGGAGCATCCTTGGGCGTACTGCCCCTGTCAGACGTGCCCACACAGGTCTTACAACCTCAGCTATGTTTTGGGCTGTCATGCAGGCACAGTCACATATGGAACAGTACACCAGACAGGGTCTGACTGACAGTATGCGTGACATTGCGGCTGCCATCCGCAATTTCACCGATGTCATAGACAGACGTTGTGGGGACATATTAGATCAGTTCCACAACTAAATGTCCATGAGCCAGGGCAATGGTGGACAGTTGAGGCGTCGACGTGGGCGTATACCAGCAACAGCAGCAGCTGGCAGCCGTCATGGATGACAACAGGGCCACAGCCACCCCCATAGTGCCAGCAGCAGCCCCAGCAATGCTGGGTCTGTGCTGTCATCAGACAGCCCCAGGAGACTACGTGCACGTGGCTCTGGACAGGCCAACAGGGATCTGTGTCCAGTCAATGAAAACCTGCTTCTGATGACAGTACCCAGTCTGGATTGGTACCGGATACGGTCTGTAGCACCCCTGCAAGGCACAGGTACCGTGTCCATGGCCAGAGACACTGATCTGTATGACCTGGCAGGTACAGTCTGTGGCTGTCCACAAACACCGGTATATGGCAGCCATGAGGTGGAACTGTGTGCATCCATACACACATACGAATTGACAACACCTAGGGCTACCGCATACAAGCACACACTGCATCAACATTGCCCCACCTTGTACTGCTGTCCCTCACCAACACACATACACATACATGTCAATTGGTGGTATCAGTGGCAGACTCAGGCATACCAAGTTCACACCCTGTGCATATGATGAAACTGTGCCACCTCCTGCAATCTGTAACATCAGTGCAGGTACAGGTTAACATGTTGCTGATGCACAGGGTGACTACATAGATGTGTAGTAATAGTATCATGTTGTTAACAGTACTGTGTGCTGATATAATTGTGGGTATATCCCAGCATGCCTGATGCAGTAAGGGTATGATTGTCTTGTACTGTTTTCTACACTCATGGTAAGTACCATAGTGTATCATCTGCACATGTTGGCATACTGGTGGTAAGGATGTCAACAGAAGGCTACATATATAGGTAGTACAGGGGATAAGGTAATGAAAGTATTGATACGCAATGATGCACATGTAAACTGCAAGTGGCATGTTGCCCACACTGGATTCTGCAATACGGATGTTTGAGGATGTTGATATGTGTGCAGTACTACACGACTGGTACAGGACACACAGGAGCACCCTAGCACTGCAAGCTCACATCTCATACCATGCTAGACAGCCCCAACACACAAAACTAACTTTCACAGGAGGGAGAGTCCTCATAAATGTCAGGGATACTGTGGTGGCAGGACAGGTAGCATACATCCTACTAAGTATGGAACCACTGAGTGAAGGCTCAGTGTCTGTTATTTGACATGTGTATTACTGCAGGTATGAGCACCTGGGTTTCCATCCGGTTATTGTACATCCTGACGGTACATGGTCTGTACACTTGTGTGTGCTGAGACTGGACCCTGGCTATCTGACCTGTGTATTTCCATGTACATGTGTATAGTGCCTGCATATTTGCACTGTTACCTACTGGAAGTGGTACAGCTTGTTTGTTGTACAATGGACTACATGCAGCCCTGCTTACTGTAGCTTTGTTTGCATGCATGTTTGCTTGCAGTTACCCTGGAACACTGATCCCACCTGCAATGCAGATTTACAGAGCTTCTGTGGACTCCTAGTGACATCTGCATAGCTTACTATATGTATGTCCATGTCTCACTTGACAGAACGTCACTGTTTGTCCTGTTTGCATATACGTTGCCTGTGACACATTGCATATGACTTACCTGGCATTTGACCACGTGAGCAGTCATATATGCCAGTGCTAACTAATCACAGGCCCTACACCCTCACATACTCACCTTCTGTACCTTGTTCCCCATTGGCCCTATGTGCTGTTAATCACCATGGCAATCACAATACTATGGTAGCATGTGCAAAGGTCATTTGTCAGTCACCTCTATGGTACAGTTGTGGAATATGTGAGTCATGTGGCAATGTCACAGCTGCCACATGTACACAGTCAACCCTCTATCCTACACATGGACGTACAACACATGTATGAGATGCAACCACATAGCCAAACTGGGGACTAAGCACTTTGAACCCAGTACTGGCATAACCTGTCAGGTGGCATGAAATACTACAGTGACTACAATACCAGTCTGATGTAGACCTACACTGATAGCAATCCAAACACATGAACACACTGGGGCATTCGTGGAGCCTCAGAATAGCATCCTGCCTGAGCAGCAGACACCTCTGCAGCTGGCACACAGGCATACGTTAAGCCAGAACACAGCACGTGCAACACATAGCACACAAATCATGTGTGCCAAACAGTCACAGCCTGTATGGCTAGACAACACACCTGCTACAGTTGTGTTAGGTACCTTTATTGTCCGGTACAGTGAGGTCCCGCTCACCAGGCTGGACAAGTTGAAGGTCACAGTGATATGCCCGTGGGGCACTATGGTCCACCACATAACACAAGCATACAGGTCAGTCAGAGGCATGGACACATATGACTCAGTCATTGTTCATGCCACTATGGCTGACCTGTGATGTACCTCCCTGGACTACATGATAGGGAACATAGAAGGTTCTCTGAGCATGTGGCACAGGCAGGTATGACCCTGACCTTGGTTGGCATCATACCCTCACCAAGAATGCTGAAGTATTACTGAATGCTGATGAATTACTCTAGCTACAACACCCTAGCTGAAAGGTTCCTAGCATGTAGTCACTGCATTGCTATGGAACAACTTGTTACCACTCCCACAACAGGTGAAAACATGCAGCACCTGTTCATCAACAACATGTAGACTATATGCCCCAGACCAGATTTGTATCCCTCGCTGCTAGGATGATACCATATACAACTCACACTGTATATACACATACCACATGCAGCACCTGCACAGAAGACCACAGTCATAATGTTATCCAGTGCAAATACCATGTATTCACATGTGGCAGGCGTCAGACATGGGAACTATTGAAGGTCACAGGTACATATGTGTATTTGGCACACACATACATCATCTGTGTCCATTGCCATTAATGGTTTAATCGATGTCATGCATTATTGTGAACAACAACCCACACACATGGGCATTCTGTGTGACAAAAACAGACGTGGCATGTGTGGAATTCAATACCATAACTAACTGTGCTATGACAGTAGTGAGAGACGCAGTAGCAGAGCGTGCTATTTGCATTACTGGGAGATTTGCCCTCTTCTGCTGTACTTGTAGGGTGCTGAAATCATCTCTGTGTAGAGATTGGAATATGCAGCAGCTAGTTTGTTGTACTGGTTGCCAAAAGGGTCAGTTCTCTCACACATCCTACTTCCACCCCCCCACACACACACTTGCCATTTGTAGGATTCAAACCCCTACCTAACTATGTTATGAAATTCTTGACAGACACATTAGCGGAGCGTGCTATTCGCATTACTGGGAGGTTTCTCTTCTCCTGCTGTACTTATAGGGTGCTGACATCATCAGTGTTTAGAAAGGGGAAGGTGCATCCTGTAGTGGGTTTTCCTAGTTGCCAAAAGGGACATTTCTCTCACACAGAATTGCACACACACTAACCCCCCTCACCCAAACACACACACTTGCCGGATTCAAACCGCTACCTAGCTATTTTATGACACTCAAGATGGACGTATTAGCGGAGCGCGCTATTCACTTTACTGGGAGGTTTCCCTTCTTCTGCTGTACCTATAGGGTGCTGACATCATCAGTGTTTAGAAAGGAGAATGTTCATCCTGTAGTGTGTTCTGCTAGTTGCCAAAAGGGACATTTCCCTCACACAGAATTGCACACACACTAATCCCCCTCACCCAAACACACACACTGAGCATTTGCAGAATTCAAACCCCTACCTAACTATGTTATGACACTCAAGACAGACGCATTAGTGGAATACGCTATTCGCATTACTGGGAGGTTTCTCTTCTCCTGGTGTACTTATAGGGTGCTGACATCATCAGTGTTTAGAAAGGGGAATGTGCATCCTGTAGTGTGTTCTCCTAGTTGCCAAAAGGGACATCTCCCTCACACAGAATTGCACACACACTAACCCCCCTCACCCAAACACACACACTGAGCATTTGCA
This sequence comes from Protopterus annectens, assembly GCF_019279795.1. Classification (NCBI taxonomy): domain Eukaryota; kingdom Metazoa; phylum Chordata; order Ceratodontiformes; family Protopteridae; genus Protopterus; species Protopterus annectens. The sequence continues at coordinate 220,856,412 of NC_056742.1, read as the reverse complement.
GGATTTAACCCCCTATCTAACTATGTTATGACACTCAAGATGGACACATTAGCGGAGCGTGCCATTCGCATTCCTGGGAGGTTTGCCTTCTCCTGCTGTACTTATAGGGTGCTGACATCATCAGTGTTTAGAAAGGGGAATGTGCATCCTGTAGTGTGTTCTCCTAGTTGCCAAAAGGGACATTTCCTCACACAGAATTGCACACACACTAACCCCCCTCACCCAAACACACACACTGAGCATTTGCAGAATTCAAACCCCTACCTAACTATGTTATGACACTCAAGACAGATGCATTAGTGGAATACGCTATTCGCATTACTGGGAGGTTTCTCTTCTCCTGGTGTACTTATAGGGTGCTGACATCATCAGTGTTTAGAAAGGGGAATGTGCATCCTGTAGTGTGTTCTCCTAGTTGCCAAAAGGGACATCTCCCTCACACAGAATTGCACACACACTAACCCCCCTCACCCAAACACACACACTGAGCATTTGCAGGATTTAACCCCCTATCTAACTATGTTATGACACTCAAGATGGACGCATTAGCGGAGCGTGCTATTCGCATTCCTGGGAGGTTTCCCTTCTCCTGCTGTACTTATAGGGTGCTGACATCATCAGTGTTTAGAAAGGGGAATGTGCATCCTGTAGTGTGTTCTCCTAGTTGCCAAAAGAGACATTTTCTCACACAGGATTGCACACACACCCACTCAAACACACACACTGAGCATTTGCAGGATTCAAACCCCTACCTAACTATATTACGACACTTGAGGGAGACGCATTAGCAGAGCGCACTATCCGAATAACTGGGCATCTGTTCTGCACCTGCAGTATTTATAGGGTGCTGACATCATTATTTATACAGAGGTATGTACATCTATTACTACCTGTCAGGTGGGGGATAGCATATATATGCATTTGCAGCCACCTACTTCAGGGTCAGATATGCACATCAGCACTGGCAGGTTATGTTTTATAGCATGCTTCATGACCACAGGACCTGTAACACACAACACAACCAGTTCAGACCACCCCTCCCACATCCGGGACACACACTTTGCTTCCCTGGGAACAGTGCCAAGATATGAAGGTGTTCACATACACCATTCCAGTTAACGTCAGGTACAGGTATATTATGTGTGGGAACTACTCAGGCCTGTACAACATTACCCTACAGCCACTACAATTTGTGAGTCCATGTGCTATGGCAGGACCACTCATCACAGCCACAAGGGGGAATACATATTGCACCTGACCATCTGCAACATGGGTACTCACTGTTCCACACCAGAGGTAGACCACCATTGTTGATATCTGACCATACCCACCTTTCCCTGCACATCCATATCCCATCCCCACCCCCAGGCAAGGTTGTCACTGCAAACAAAGTGTATTTATCAAAAGCAGACTTTGCACTTGTGAAGACTGGGGTGGAAGACTTCAAAGGACCCATGCTGGGGGAGTATACAGGCCACTCTGCATAATCCTTGACAATTGCATTCTATGAGCATGTGGAAGGTTTGCATTGATCATGCTATCCCAAATATACCCATGACTCCTCCACAACAGGACACCCTGTCAGGTGTACACCAGCCATATATGAGCTGTCCAACAGATGGAGTGAGCTAATACACTGCAGAGCAGTAGCCCACAGAGGGAGGACATCTCTCAACAGTACTGGCACGACACTTCAATCCCTCATAATCATCGCGACAACGTGTTGACAGTGAAATTGTCCAGACACTGCAGATAAGACTCCCCTTAGTCTGTTATTGATGCCCACTTACTGTTAGAGGTCTTCACCAACCCTCTTCCAGCACACACCAACAACATGGATGTGGCATAGCAAATTAAACCCCTGGGATCTCCACTGTGTCCCTGCTTGACGGAGGCACAGCACACTAACCTCAAACGGTGCCTTATGTGACCTACTTTACAGTGGCACAGTAGCCTACTGTACTGGGGATGCAGATGCTAAGCACACTCTGGCTAAGCTTTCATTCCCTAGGGCAAACAGCCTAGTATTGACCTCTACACCCATATGTTTAATTGTCAGATGCACAATATTTGTTGCTGATAGACTGTTTGCAGGTCTTTATTGCCATAGCATTCCCTGTTTCTATGAACAACTTGTGTATCTGTGGAAGATGTTTGAATATGAGAGGGATCCACTATATCACTTATGTCTCTGTAGTCATTTAACTGTGTGCACTGGGCAGATTGCTGTAATGTGGTTGGTTCCTGGAATAACACGTACAAATACCAGATATGTGTGGCCAACTGCTAAACTGAGATATGGCCTAAGTGTGTGAGCATGCCCAGTTCAGCCTTTCCATGGCATGTTGTCTGACATATGTCTCATTTATCAAAGTGTGCGAGCATGCTCAGTGTCAGCTTTCCATATGTTGAACTCTGCAGTCCACCACATTTGTGGATGAGTGTGAACTTCAACAATATCTCACGTTTATGGTTGTGTGTTGGGTGTCATGTTGTGTACTTACTGGCCAACTTCTTTGTGTCTGAACACAACAGGGATTATACTGTGCCTGCAGGGTTTGCATGGGATACTTTGCATACAGTTGTCAACATCCTTTCATACTGACCTAACACTGTAGTACCATATAGAGTACTGGTTCAGTACTTTCACTGTGGTGGACAGTATCCTGGGCTTTAGTCCTATCACTGCTTTAAATTTTCATAGTGAGCACAACAGACTGTTTAGGGGCCAGTTGTGCACATATGACCATGTTGCATTATGTTCAGATATGGACTACTTAAACCAGGCTTGTCCAACATTGGTAGTGTATTCCACAACATAGGTGGACATTGGCAAACACTAGCGATGTGCCCTAGGCCATTTCTAATGCTAGTCAGAGAGTGTGTTTGTCCTTTGACACACATTGTAACTGGAGTTTGCCATGACATATGTCATGGTTAGTATACTGTGCCTCCGTCTAACCGTGACATAACAGTGATACCCAGGGTAAACCTACCATCTCCCATCCACTCATCAAGATTCCTCTTGAGGGGAGTCGATGGATGACTCTCTGGCTAACCTGTACTGGGAGTTTACTCAAGAGTGGGGGTGGCTTCTGTGTTATGGATCATTCAGTACAGCTTGTCCTATGTATGTCAGTACTAGGGTTCAGGTCTGTCATGTGCATAGCTCACTGCCATTCAGATTGTACAAGGTGCAGCATGTTCATTGATTCCGGCTTGGACATGGCTTTATACATCAGGCACAGCTTGCCTCTGGGTGGGCAGTATGGCAGTGTGTGGAGCTGCAGTTTGTTTAATCAGGCAACACATGGCATCTGTTCAAGCTCTTTGATACTCCTGGTGAGGTACTTTTGGGGTCTTTCCAGTTGATGGAGGTGTCTGCTGAGGTACATCCCACAGGGGCCATTGTAGTCAATTGTGACGCTGATGAAGGATGACTGCAGAGCCACAATGACCTCCCCTGATCTAGATCTGACTACCTTCATGATTAGGTGGGTATATGGTATGTTTCTGTAACCACTACAGCCACATGCTTGTCTAATGCAAGATATCTATCAACTTGTGTCCCCAGGTCTCTTATTACATCTTAAGTACTTAATGGGTTAACACCTATGTGGTAATTGGTGGGCACTTACTGTATATCCACAGGGGTTGACTATACACTTTTCTGCAATTAGCTTGCTGACATGGCTATGGCACCAGTTGTCTGTTTCTATGTGGCCCTTTTGTGGGATGCTTGTGTCAGCTGGAGGGTCAGATATGGGGGCCAGTTTGTAGTCCTCTGCAAACTTGTTCAGGCACAGTCCTTCCATGTTGGCCTGTACCTATGGGACATATATACCAAACAAGGGAGGTCCCAGGACCGAGCCTTGTGGGATGCCAGTTGTATCTGGTTTGCAGTCGGACATGGCTGCAGCATTTCTGACCATGTCAGTTATGTCCTTGGTCTGGTTTGCAACCCCTCTACTGACATAGGGGCTTATATTTAAACTGGTGAGCTTATCTATAATGAACACGTGGGGTATTGTATGGAAGCCTTTTGCAAGGTCCAGCTAGGGTGTGTGGACCACATTCCCCTCATCAATGACCTTAATGACAGTTTCAAATGAGTCAAACATGTTTAGGGGCAGGATCTGCACTTAAGAAAGCCACACTGGGTAGGGTCCAGTGTCAGTAGGTCCCCAATATCTTTATGTCTGAGGTACATGCTGATCCTTTCCATAGCTTTGCAGACCAAGCTTGTCAGCATTCTGGGGTGGTAGTTTGCAGTATCCATTCAGGCAACACCTTCGTGGAGAAGGACCACTGTTGTTGTACACTGCTCTTTGGGTACATATCCTGTGGTAAGGCTGACATTGACCAGTAGTGTTATTTGGCATTCCATTCTTCTTGGAGCCATGTTGGACTCAGCCCAGGACACCATCTCATACCATTGATGCTGTGTGTTTTGTTTTGTAGATGCTGGCTGTTACCTCAGCATCTGCAATGTCAGGGGGCCAGCACTCTGCTGGGATAGATATTTTGCATTTCGGGGGGGGGGGGGTTGCACTGCACCTGTCAGGTTGGATGTTGGCAATATGTGTGTGTGTTTGGTATGTTGTTTGTAATATTTGAGTGATTCAGAGCATATCTGTGAATTCCCAACAAGGTTCCTACCATCAGCTAAGAAAGCCTTGTGATTATCCTTAGTGTCCTGTACAATCTGTATCATCATAGGTTCATAGGTTCATACTAGGCTATCTGCCCTAGGGCATTTCTAAGTCTAGCCAGAGTGTGTGTGGCTTTCGCAACCCCTTGCTATGTGAATATTATGGCCATTTATGATTTACTTTACTGTGCCTCTGTCTGGACATGACACAGTGAAGACCCCCAGTGTACATCTACGATCATCCATCCACTTGGCAAGATTCCTATTGAAGAGAGTCAGTGAGGGGCTCTGCCTAACATGGAGTGGGATTCCATTCCAGGGTGTAGGGAGCCTCTGGGTTATGTATCTGTCCCTCCAGCACATCCTATTTCAATATGTGTTGAGGTTGACATCTCTCACTCTCACAGCTCCGATGGATTTGGGTTTTCTGGGGTGGAGCATGTCCATTACTCCTGTGTTGGACATGGCCTTGTACAACAGGCATGCAACGCCTCTGCAGAGGCAGTATGTGACTGCATACAGCTGGGGTGTCTACAGCCAGGCAGCATATGACAAATATTTGAGACCCTTTATCCTCTTGGTGAGGTACCTTTGAGGTCTTTCTAACTGCTGCAGGTGTTGGGTAAGGTACATCCCAAATGAGGCATTGTACTAGATTATGGGTCTGATAAGAGAACAGTATAGGGGCACAATGACCTCTGTTGACGTAGATGTGAATCCTTTCATGATACGGTGTCCAATATAGACAGTCTTCCTAGCCACGTTGGCAATATGAGTGTCACATGACAGGTTACTGCCCACTTGTGTCCTTAGGTCCCTGATTACCCCTTCCATACATAATGGATTACCACCTATGTGGTAATTTGTGAGTACCTTGTTTGGTATTTGGTGAGACATTCATACTGTCCAGTGTCTTCAGGACGGCTGAGTGGGGTTCCTGTGTGTGAGAGTGTGGTCTGTAGCATGCTACAGACTGTACAGCAGTTTTGCCTATGGTTAGTGGGTGGTCTCCGATGCTTCGTGCATTGTCAGTTACCTGGACATGTGGGTGTCTGAGCTGAATATGGATACTCCCCCTCCTTTTATGTTTTGGTCCAGGTTTTGGGGCCATAACGCATGATATGAGGTATAACCTGGTAGTGCTGGTGTGCTGTCAGGAGCCTTGCTGCAGGTTTCTTTCACTGCACGGACATCGATGTTCTCCATACTGGGGAGGGCCTCGGGAGCATGCATGTTGAGGTTTACACGTCTGGCATTGGGCAGCATTACCCTTATGTTTCTTTCCATTTATGTTTTCTAGGGAGGTGGGTTAGTCTTTTCAGCCTTGCCTATGAAAGGCTCTATGGAGGTGGCAAGAGCCTTATCCAATATCCAGACGCCCAGGGGTAACAGGTGCAAGCCATCCCTGGCACAGCAGCGTGGCTTGTCAAGCATGACATCCCAAGCAGACAGACATTGGATCCCCTTGGAATGACACCAGTAATTGTGCCACTTGTTAAAGCTGATCATTCTGTGTTTGTACTGTGGCATCATTCTTGGTGAGGGTAGGATGCTGCACACGGTCAGTGTCATACCAGCCTGGACTACATAATCGGAGAGCTCATCTATGTCTCTTTTCATGTAGTCCGGGGAGGTACATCTCAGGTCATTCACGCCAGCATGGGCAATGACTGCATCATATTTCTACTCTCTTTGGGGTGACCTGCGTACTTGTGTTATGTGGCATATTGTAGCAGCCTACAAGCAGCTTACTGTACCCTTTCCATTGTTCCGTCTGGTGAGTGGGACAGCAGTGTGTCTGACTATGGAGTCACCTATTACAACTGTATCAGGCATGTTGTTTCTCCTTCTGGCCTGTGACTGTTTGGCACACCAGCTTTGTGTACTATGTGTTGCATGTGCTATGTTTGGAGGTAGTGGTTGCTTGGGTGTCTGCTTTGGAGGCCTCTGTTGATGTGGTGTGTTTGTAATTAGGGCCTCTGGGAATGTTTTTCTGTGTTTATGTCTTTGGTTTGCAGTTGTGATAGGTCTATGTGAGACTAGGTTTGTGGTGTGTGTGGTTACCTTCTCCTCCTGACTAGTTTTGACAGTACTGAGTTGAGAGCTCAGCCTCCGGTTTGGATAAATGGTTGCATCTCTCACATATATTTGTATTTCTTGGGGGGAGGTGAGGGTTGTCTGTACATGGGACAGGTGTAACATTGCCTCAAGATTCACAGATTCAACTTGTTGTAGCTGGCCTTAGTGGATTGTATGAGTGGACATATTTTATTGCCATACTACTGATCAGTGATTACTTCCCTTTTTATGTTTGCTCTGTCATGTAGTAGCTTCCTCATTCTCTTGCATGGTTTGGTAATGGCTGGAGTCCACCATGACAGATGCCTGCGTGTATGGCATTGTGTCTTGGTTTTATTTGAGATTGCATAATCCATGCATTCCTGGCAGTGTTCTTGGAATGCTTGTATAACAGGTTCTGATGTGTGGCCCATATTTTGCACCTGCACAGGGCCTTTAATGGATTCCACATCAGTTTGGAGAAGAGCAACTTTTGCTTTACACGTTTTTCACTGTGGTTTTCTGACCAGGGACTGTGGTCAGGATGTGTATATCTGGTGTGATTACTCTATGGTCTGGTCTTACCAGTGAGTGATACACTTCTCATCTTGCCATCCAGTACCCATGTTGCTGATTATCACATCCAGTATGCTTACCCCTCTTGTGGGAGTGGTACGTTGTTCCTGGGCATTTTGGTTTATGGATTCTAGGCACTTTTGTCCTACAGTGTTGGAGCTAGAATAATGCTCCCAGTCTATGTTTGGGTATTTTCAGTCACCCAATATAATGTGGTTTGGAGGGCTTGATATATTCATGTATTCCAACATAGGCCAAGTGCAGTTCCCGGTGTTAGGACGGTAGTCTGTAGTAGGCTATAAACTGGGAGGCAGTTTTAGCCACTGTTACTTGACCATGGCTAGTCCATGCTGCTTCTTGTTGTGTTACCAACATAGGGGTGTGGTTATCCTTGACAGTTATTGCTAGTCACCCTCCTTTTGTAGCTTGTTCCATGTTTTGAGGCTGTACAGCACAGTATGAGGTGTAACCTGATAGTGTTAGGGTGCTGTTGTGAGCCTTGACCCAGTTTTCTGTTACAGGACAGATATCAACATTCTCCATACTGGGGGAGTTTAGACTGCATGCATCTTGCTTTTCAGACTTCTGGCATTGGGTAGCATTACATCTAGGTTGTTATCCCTTGTGATACCTATGGAGGTGGGTTTGTGTTTTGAGCCTTACCTATTCAAGGCACGCTGTGGGTAACAACAGCCTTTGCCAGTATCCATATGGCCAGGACTGATGGGTGCACGCCACCCCTAGCAGGTGGAGCATCATGTCATGCTCAGCATGTCATCCCAGGCTGGCACTCATTGGATCCCCTTTGACTAACAGCAATACTTCAGCTAATTATTGCAATTGATCATCTCATCGTCATATTGTGGCATCATGCTTGGTGAGGGTATGATGTTAGTCAGGGTCGTCAAGTTTGCATATACTACATGGTGTTACATTGCTTAACACATGGCATTCATGCCTCAGGTGGTGCTGCAGGGCTGCCTCTGTCGGATGCACATACTACACTCCCTGTACATGTTTGAGAGCAGGTTATGTCATTTTAGGCATTCCTGTTATTATATGAGTGAGTCAGAGAGGGGTATCATTCCCAGGGTTCCTACTGAGCCAGTGTATGTGCTATGCCTTGCCTCTTTGCCAAGGCCAGGGCATACTGGGCACGCCTCCTTCTGCCTACTGGGGCAGGCTCAGGCTGTTCCTCCTCTGAGTCACGCTCTGCCTGTGGTGGCCTTGGCAATGGTGGGGGGCTGTTTGGCCTGGCCCTATGCTGGTCCTGCTGCAGCTGTTTTCGCAAGATCATATTATGTAGCATAGCACATACCATGACAATTTGGGAACATGTAGTTGGTGAGTACTGCAAGGCTCCACCAGATGTGTCCAGACACCGGAACCATGACTTGAGCAGCCCAAACACATGCTCTATTACATTACGTGTTTGTGCATATGCCTCATTATGGTGTTCCTGTTCAGGTGTGTGTGCGTTTCTGATGGGTGTCATCAGCCACGGCTCCAGTGCATAACCTGCATCCCCCACTAGGTGTCCATGTGGGATGTCCCCACTGGCAAATGTCTGGTACAGCTGCGTCAAATGCCAGATATGGGAATCATGGTAGCTCCCAGGGCAGCCAGCACACACATTCATTATTATGCACTGGGCATCACACATGACCTGGCAGTTGATGGAGGGGAAGCCCTTGCAGTTTATGCAGGCCCTACCCCACTCACCAGCTGGTGCTTTGATGCGTATGTGCATGCAGTCTATTGCACCCACTACCTCAGGGTATTCCACTATTTGCTGAAAGAGACGCATATTGCTGGCCAATACCTCACGGGCATTGGGGAAATATACATGATCACCGACATGTGCTGACATGGCATCCAGGAACTGGTGCAGTACCCTGGAGGCTGACGCCTGTGATATCCCCATCATATCACCAGTTGGTCTCTGGAAGGTACCTGTTGCTAGTATTCTTAGGCCAACACATACCTTGGTTTCCACTGGGATGGGTTCCCCTCTGTTGCTTCTGTGTGTGAGGCGTGGCCTGCACAGCTCAACAATTTGCTGCAGGAGGTCTCTGTCCTCTCTATAGCGCTCCACTATCTCCAGCTCATGTAACCCATGGTAGGTGACCCTGGGTCTGTACACTCTTCTCCGTCTCCTCACTGTGGGTTGTCTGACACCATTTGCATTGTCACCACCCTCAGCAAGTAGCCTATGTCTCCTTATGACAGCTATGGCAGCCCCTAGCATTTATGCTCTTAGTTCAGCTTTTTCAGTTTTCACTTCTAATAGCTTACTCCTGTCTTGCAGTGTCTCTTGAGAAAAACATCCTTCACTGCTGTTTGCAGAGTTTTAAGTGCTTGGCTGGGCTACTATTCTGCCTGTGTAATTGCCTGCTTCTAATTGTTTTCACCTGCTAGCTCCAGCAGTATTCCCTGCTAGCTTCCTACTAATTCTGTTGCTTCCTTTTTCCTTTCTGTTTCCTCAGGGGGGAGCAACGTGCATAGCAGCAGAAACACGATCACAGTGGCTTACACACGCGCACACAGGCTTACACAGTTTAGAATCTTCTTATTCGGGTTAAAACGCACGCACACCAGCGCAAACAGTCTTACAAGTCTGCCAACAGGCTCCCACATGCTCAGTCTGCCTTACACGCGAGCACGCTGCCCTACTCGCGCCTCATGGCGCGCACACGTGCATATGCACGCCCAGAAAGAAACTTTGGTGTAAGCAACAGTGTACACCTTCCATTTCTTGACTTTCCCATGCTTTTCTTGTGGCACTCCTCTTTCCATGATATGTGTCTGACATCTGTCATGTAACACTGACCTCCAATGAACTGCATTTCTTTCTGCCATTCCCCCCTGTGATGTCACCTATCTCCTACTCTGTTCCTCCCCCTTATGTAACTCTTACACTACTCAGAATGTGCTCATTTGCTAAGTGACAGTGGAATTCAGTATCCTAACACTCATTTACATCAGATTGCCTACTAATGCTTAGTTACATGTCTTAGAGTCAGCTTCCCCCCTTAGCAACTACTAAACGGTGGCCATGTTGTTTTTGGTCTGCTGGTCCCTGCATTGTAAATCCATGTATTGCATAAAACCCACATTTGTGGGTTTATAACCTTCATTTTTATGTTTTATATAGCGCAGCCCGTTTGCGCGGGGCTGCGCTGCGTTTAAACATTGCCGAAAAAAAAAAAATTATTTCTCATATTTGCATCGGGGTACCTTGCCAGTGGCCACATATTTGGCCATTGGCATGCTGCCTGACACATATGCACCCTTTATTTGGACCTGACATGGCTCCATTGTGTTATTTGCAGAAACGTACTCAGTTGTCAACTGAGTACATTTCTGCAGCTAAAACGGCTCTTACACGAGCTGGTTTGGGCTTCGTGGATCGCTAATCTACCTCATTTGCATGCCTTTCGGTTGCAAGTGAGGTGATTAGCATATCCACGCCCACTCCGTGTAAGAGACATTTTAGCTGGTCTCTTACACGGAATTTCGGGCTGTTCCTGTATCGCGAGAGCTGCATGGAGTCTTACACTACTCTTAGACTCCGTGCAAGCCTTCGTGAATCCTGCCATATGTCAAACTTTGCTGAGTAATGGATTTAATTTCTTTGTTTGTTAACCACATAACTGAGCTGAGTTCAGCCAATTGAACCTATTTCAGATCAACATGCAGCAGAATACACTGCTCTTGAATTACCAGTTACTTACATTTCAATGATATTTGCATAATCATAACTTTATATACAGAATAAGAAAGCTAAAATAATTACATGAGTCTGACATGAATGTCTGCCAGTTTTGGGATTTACTATTTCATTTACATTTGTTATGGTTTACATTTCAGTAAAACATAACAAAACATTTTTCTAGATGAAACATTAAATAAGGGAAAAGCTGCATTAGGTGATATAAAGGAATTTTTTTCTTATACACATATGTAGGTTCTGTAAGAAAAGCTTAGTGCTACTATATTTTACAGTAACTATCTAGTACTATTTTCTGTGCAGAATTGTACCTGTAGTGTTTCTTAATGTTATGCCACATTTAGGTATAGTCTCAAAAGCTCTGCAGATACAAAACTAAATAAATAAATAATAATTAAAAAAAAAAAAAAAAAACTTCACTAGCCACCTGCTCACAGATTGGTATTAAAGAGTATGAAAATTTACAATTAGGTATAATACAGAAGCATAATCAATATTTATATCTGCAATTTTCTTGCCTGTCCTCAGTTTCATTATGGCTTTCATCTGTTTAGAGTCTCTCAAAACCATAATGGCAGAGAGTCAGACATAAGATCTCTACTTGTCTGAAAAATTCCTTTTAATTACTCAGAGTTTCAAAACCACCAAGCAAAGGTGCCAAGACCTGAAAAAGAACTTTAAGTTATGTCACCCAGTACACTACTCACCCTAAGAACCTGCAGAGACAGATTTCACTGAGCAAGCCCAGATGGTGTCCCTGGTGCTTGTAGATGCAGGCTTTACTTGAATGAATTGTGTTTGTATGAGAAAGCAGCCTTTTGGCTTGAATTTTCAGAATACCAATCACTGGTAATATCTGTAGAAGGACTGAATAGTCATATGATTTTAGAATGCCAACATGTGTGGATTGTGAATTTGCCTTTTCAATTCTGTTGTATGGTCCTGTAGTTGGTATAGTTAAGTAGTATTTATTTTGTAGTTTGGTTTTCAGTCCTTTTAGGTCAATGCATTTTGTTTCAATGCTGTGATTTTTCTACTAAACATAATATACTCATCCCTTCTCCTTACATACTGACATTGTATTTGAAGCTAGAGCTGAGACACGAGTCATGAGCAATTTGTGTGCACTCCTCTGTCCTGAAAGGGAGAACAATCCCCAACACACGTACTTAATCAACCGAGAACCATATTCTTCACTAAAGCTAGATGAGCTACCCAGCCTTGTCAGCACATCATGCATCAACCATTCCCCCATGGTAAACATCAGAAGACTAGGCTCATCTTTTCTTACCAGTCCCCTTCAGCTCTAGCTGGTGACCAATCTGTTAACCAAACTCTGGTTGCAAGGTCAGTACTAAGGAGTTCATCATCTGGCCAGAAATGTGTGCCAGAAAGAAATTCTATAAAATCATAACTAGCATACAAAAGATGGAAGATATAAATGAAACCTTAAAAACAAACAACAGCAATGATGACAATGATAAGCCTTGGCGTATAGCAGGATGCTGTATCAGTTTAAAGAAACATCCATTAAAGAATGAATAAGTAAATGGGGTGATCAAATAACCTATTTGGTATCACTTTTATTAATATTTTCATCTGGTTTCTGGCATTAAATAACCCTTAACTCAGTATGAGGTTGAGTAGTCATCTTCATGGAAAGGAGCACTGATTTCCTTGTTATCCAACCCAAGTAAAGATATTCATTATCTAAGTAATCATTATAATTTTGTATTGAGTTTAGATAATAAATTATGCATAACTTTATAGGCAATAAGAATTGAAAATGTGTTCCCATTCTTTAATATACCTAGATCAGTATCCCCTACATGTCTAACAGCCAACCAAGAGAATATGCTCATAAAATCTATTATATTCTTAGTTATGTTAATGCTATAAAATGATCATTTTTCATCTTTTCCTTATATGTAGAAAGAAAGACTTTTGATACTTTATCATGGCCATTTCTTTTTATGGTTCTTTTATACATGCCCCAGGATTTATTAAACTGGTGGTTTGTGTCCGTGCAGAACAGCAGCACACCTTGCATATAGATGAAGGAGTTCTGCTGTTTAACGCACATGGACACTAACCATGTACGAGTGCAGGGGGAGTGTCTGAGCAGTGCACTTATTTTCCCATGTGAATGTAGTGTTAAAATTATTTTAGTAAACTTATATTATGTAACAACTATTTTTATGTCAACCAGGGTAGTGTAGCCGTTCCAAAACTGAGATGTGAAACCCCCATATAAACACACGTGCCCCATACAGTATAGTCACACAAGAATATAATGTAATGAAAGTACATAGGGTGATGCCATGGAAGGTAAACGTAAAGTTATAATGTGTATGTAAATATTATATTATATCATACAATGACTGGCCATTAACATACAAAAACAAGTATGACAACTGGCCAGGCCAACCAGAGGGCCTGTTGTATATCCGAGAGTATACTAATAGAAAAAGGTCTGGTTACCCAGACTTTTGTCCGTGTCTATATCTCCTGTTCTGAGTTTTTTTTTCTCTGCAGAGATAACAACAGAGAAACAAAGATCTCTGTTACTTTTTTTAACATATCTCACTATGTTTCACGATTTGAAGAACTCATATAACATAACAAGATATCATAAAAAAATGCAACAGAGATCATCCTTTCAACAGAGAAAGGAAGATCTACATTGTTGTTTTTAATATATCTCACTATGTTATACGAGTTCTTCAACTTATATAACATACCGAGATATGTTAAAAAAAGCAATGGAGATCCTCCTATCTCCTCTGCTACCTCTGCACAGCACTGATGTACTGTGTAAGAGTGGGAACACATCACTTACGCATGCGCAGTACATCAGAAATGGCCCAGGATACCAGAAAATCGTGGAAGGGCAGCATGGAGCCATTATACAATGACATTTTTAAGAAAGGTAAGTATTGTTTTCCTTAAATAATGTCATTGTATAATAGCAATAATCCATGGCCAGGTGTGAGCAATGCTGGATTTACCCATGGCTGGCTTTGTTAGGTCACTCGGGCAAAAGCACACCAACTGTGGGTAAATCCAGCATTACCCGCACTAAGCTGTGGGTTATTGCTTAAATATAACATTATAAGTATAATATGCTTAAATGTACCTTAATCAGTCTGTAGCCATCAGACCTTGTTCTGCCCAGCAACAAAATTGTCAGCTCTCCCAAATCTCAAACCCAGGATGCTGTCTTCTACAATCACAGCAAAATGCTACTACACCATGTGAGCTGTGAAGCAATTGCAGTGCTTTAACAAGCATATCCTGCATTCAGGTCATTTAACATTAATAAAGAAAACAGCTGTCTCAAGTGCTGAACCCATGACCCTAAACACTACACTTAAAGGAATGTGCTACTACACCATCTAAGATATAGGAATTAATGGTGCATTTTCAAACATATCATGCAATAGAGGCATACAACATTAGGGAGAAAGCTTTGTGGAACCTTTTGCGTGTTGCATATATATGGAAAAGTAGAGTCATGATTTAGATATTTAGATGATTTAGATATACATATATAAAAATATAAAGGAAGGAAAAAAAATATATATATGTGTGTGTGTGTGTATATATATATATATATATATATATATATATATATATATATATATGTATATGTATATATATATATATATATATATATGTATATAACATGCAGTGCAGTTATACCACAGAACCATCCCTCTTAACCTGTTCAAGGAACCTGTACAAAGACTGTAAAAGGGGGGGGGGGCACATATACGGACATATTACAAAAAGCGATGTAAGAAATGAAAATGTGTTATAGCAACAGTGTGTGTTTCAGCAGACAATCACTTAAGGATATGATGATGGAAACTGAAATGTCATGTGATTTATTTACTGACATAAATCCTTGGATCATCACCATGATTTACCAGACAAATAGAAATACATTGTGGAACTGAACAATAGTATGGTCCAAACATCTGGACATTCTGTGAAAATTCTGGCAGTGGAGAGGTGTGCTCAGAACCCCTTAATGCAAAGACTCTGGACCAAGCCTGACAAAGTAGGGGGACAAAGGCCTAAATATAGGGACATGTCCAAAATACGTCAGTAGACAAGCTGAGAAAGTTCATGTAGTAACAGTGTATGTCCTAACATATATCAACTGAAATATCACAATTTCCGGACTCAATTGCTTCTCATTAGTTACTGACCTCAATCCCATCATCCCATTTATGTGTCATGCATACATAACAGTCATGGGGACCAAACCAAAGCTATCAGCCAGACAACTGGACATCCTACGAATATGTGAGCATAACACAACATTAGGGAAACTACACAGAGCTACTGTGCAATGTCCAAACTACAATCAGATTGACATAACACTATCCAGGTCCAGCTCTGGGGCTGTACACATGCATTAGTAAATATAATAGGCACTACAGGGATGTAACACTGGTGGAAAACAGACACTGGTGTGCAAGTACATACCCCAAAACTAGTACATCACAGTTGCAGTGACATACCAGTAAGCAAACTGAACACAACAGTATAATGCTGTCTGAGCAACCACACACCGTTTGCCACTCACACATTACCCCTACATATACTGCCCCAAGTCACAGTGTACTGAGAATCCTGAAGTGTTACAGGACATGTCACAGTCAGCCCCCACAAGCATATAGACCTGATAGACCGTCAGCAGCTGTAGCAGAATGCAGAGTCAGATAGGTAAAGGAGGTATGGCACTCACATCTGCTACTCTCCCTACCCAGCCCAAAAAACATATACACACAGCACTGCTACACAATCTTGGCAGTCTGTTCACAATAGCCAGACATACATAACTGTCATATGTGCAGATTTCCACAGAATTACCACGGTGTGGACCCCTAACCCTGGCCATCAATGCATACTATAGCCAGGAATCTGCCAGGTCATTGGCATGATAACTGGAGTGAAGTTGGTAATTAATGATATACCATATCTCTGCACCTCATAGTGCAGGACTTCTGGACAATGCATGGCATACTTGTGAAACAGGCGGTTGGAAAAAGGGACATATCACACATAATGGTGTTACAAACTGAAATAGTAGCTGGTGTTACACTCGTTGTTGTAACATAACATCTCTGAAGAATATGATGTCATGAACACCAACGGATGTCAACACTTCCTGACTACAATCCTCACATTATCCTGCCAACCCCACAAAAGCAGATGTTGTTTGAGGAACAGACTAAGCATAATAAGCAAACATCCAACCAGTCTGTGGACAACATGACAGTTGAGAGGTATGTCAGAGGCATATCACTGTCAGATGTCAAGTCACCTAGTAAATGCATGTCCAGACAAACCCTGTCAATGTAGCAACCCTCCATGTGTATAACAGCACTAATGACATACAATCTGTACCAAAATCTGGAGGTTTGTCCCCCATGTTGTTGGCCTGTCTCCACATGCCCTGTCCTGTGAGGTATTTCCACCTTCTGTCTGTGAAGCTGAAGCCCCCACACCTCTGTAATGTCCTTCGCACAGGCAAGGGAAATGGCCAAGGCCGATATGAAAGGCATCCCATATGTTGGAACTAGCAGCTGTGTCCAGGCCCACAACACAACACTATGTGGGCACCTACATAGCTTTATGACCTCAGCAATACCCGACAGGACAACATCAACTCCCTCAAGGTAGGCTGAATGCCTGTGGTGGACAGCAGCAATACACAAACCACAGACTTGGTCCCTATATTGGCTGCACAGGGCAAATCAGGAGCACACACCAACATGGCATAAAGTCAGCCTTTGTCTGATCAAGCATATAAGGCCAAAGGTGGAGTACTGTAAGGCTAACTATGAGTACAAACTTGACACATCCACCAAGACCAATCAAAAGGCCATCTTCACATATGTCTGCAATCTCTGAGGCAAGAAACCAACCCATCCTGTAATGGTGGCCAATCCGACCACATGCACACACAACATAGCTATAGCTAATCTGCTGTAGATAGGTTTAGGGAAAACACCACCCACTGGCTCAGCATCACTATAGGTGGATATGCAGAGAACCCACACCCCTCCTCATTAACAGTGAGCAGGTACATATTGCTTACTGAAAGGAAACAAACGTAAGTATCCATAGGACCTGATAACATCCCTGTCTGCATCCTACATAAACACAGGCATGTTCTCCCAGGTCCATTACACAGTGACTGTAGTCACACCAAGCATTGGCACCATTCACACCACATCTGCATGAAAGATGGCCAATGTCATCCCTCTACACAAACATGAAGGTCTGCATGTGGGACAGCAGCCCGCAGCTGGTGAGTATGCACTTTTTCTGCTGTGGATTGCCAATACCCAAGGCATGTGAAGGCCATGCAATGTACCATGCACACAACTGTTACTCATAGCCATATTGCTTTATGTGCATGTTCACTTATGTTGGAGTTAACTGCATTGCATCACAGTAGTCACCACAGGGGTCTATCTGATGAAACTTTTACATAACTTGAGCATACCTCATAACCTGTCAGTACAAGACTTCTGGACAGAGACCAACAAAATGGGGAGACAAACAGCCTAAGGTAGGGACATGTGTGAAACATTACTGTCCTATAGTGGATATAAACCTGTTAAGATGCCAGGTTTTTGTGATATATATATATATATATATATATATATATATATATATATATATATATATATATACAAATTGTGACCACAATATGTCAGTCCACACCTTTTCTAAACTGTAATGTGACCTATGACATGAACAATTCACTTGTAAAACCAATCAATCTGTTGGGCACAAAATATGGAGTATACAAACCTGACAATAAGCTGGATGCATATGAGTGCACACCCTTCAAATAATATGTTATTGCAGCAGCTTGTGATTTAATGATAGCATACAGTCTGCTTGGGTACACACCTGCCAGCAAGTAAAGGCACTCTGAGTAACACCAAATAACAGTCTGCTGTCCAAGTGGGATAATCATGACATTTGCTCAGTTGTCTGCAACATCCATGGCTTGCAGACAGCTGACAAAGCAGCAAAGGGATCTCATAATCGAAAGGTATAATTCAAGAGTAGGGTACAACAACATTACCACAGCATTGCATTCACCATTGAACACAGTGGAGACAGTTGTCAAAAAGTGGATTGCATATGGGACAACAGTGCTGTTGAAAAGAACCTGATTGTCCCTCCAAGAATGATGACAAGACATGTCAAGACCTGATCAGGGAGACTGCCAGGGGACATACAGCAATGCTGAGGTAGTTGCAAGAATCTCTTGCTAGTACTGGTGGTGTGTACTACCTGTGGGAACACGCTCCCGTATTCTGCATACGTCTGGCCTATGGAGTAAGGTCAGAAGATGGAAGCATTTCCCCACACCAGAAAACATCCAGGGGTGGAAACAAATTGCAATACAGCACATCACATCTCGTGTCATGGTGTAATGAGACAGTGGATCGACCTCAAGGCCACAATACCAAAAGGTATGTGTGGTGCACAAGCAACACCTCTCAAAACCTGAAGACCAACATCCCCATGGTGAATCACACTTGTGGCTGTGGCCCACTGTGGGGATGCCATTCCAAAGCCAGAACAGGGCCTGTAGTCACAGTGGTGGGAATTCTGAACATTTGCAAATAACACCCATGTCTGCCTAAAATCCACCAGGTGTCTGCAGGAATGCTGAGGATGGGGAGGTGTGTCAGCCCTCAAGAAGACACAGACCCAAAGCATACATCCAAAGGTACCTAGGAATGGCTTCCCCTAAACACACTCATGGTTATGAATTGGTTCAGTCAGAGCCTACACCTACACCAGATAGTAAAACACTAGTGTGACCTGACGAAGGCTGTGCACATGAGCTGCCTATGCAATCTGACAGAGATGCATGACTTTTGCATGGAAGAGTGGCCAAATAATGCCAAGTCAAGATATTTCATGCTGATAGACACCTTCACAAGAAGAGTGAGCGAAGTAAGTCACTTACAAGGTGCTTCAATGAAGTATCATTTTAGGGTGTGCACAATTATGCAATCACCATATATTGTACATATTGCAGTCATTATATTTTACATGTAACACATGTTTGTTTATTGATTGCATTGCACAGGTCATATGTCACATGAATAGTAGGTAACATATTTAAATGCATTATTGCAGTCTCATCTTGTATATTACAATAACATGGCATGTTAACAAGGTTGTGCACACTTATCATATCCACTGTAAACTTAGAACGTTGGTGGTGTACCAGGAATTGTTTGACCATACATT
The DNA here is from genome assembly GCF_019279795.1 of Protopterus annectens. Classification (NCBI taxonomy): domain Eukaryota; kingdom Metazoa; phylum Chordata; order Ceratodontiformes; family Protopteridae; genus Protopterus; species Protopterus annectens. The sequence continues at coordinate 220,837,099 of NC_056742.1, read as the reverse complement.
CACTGCTGGTTTGGAGGTATGACACTCAAATATATGCCATTAATCAGTGGTGTCCATCCTCAAATAATCCCACTTATGTATCAGAGAAACACAGGGGTTATGAGAAATAGAGCAAACATATGAGCCAGACTTCTACACATCCTGTGAGGATATGTACAGTTCTGAGGTATGTGCTGTAGTACTTGCCAGTGTGCTATAGAGGTAAACAGCAATGATGTGTACATGGGTGCAGTCTGTGCTGGTGAATGGCCATCACATACTAACACTAATCACATATCCCAAAACTCTATATTGTTAGTTACATGTAGTAAAACTGGCTGTAATGCATGATGTTGAGGGCTGTGTGCCATGCATGTCACCATTTGGGCAATGTGTGGTCTGTGTAACAGATTTGTGCCACCTCACCTGTAAGTAAGTGTGTGTGTGTGTGTGTGTGTGTGTGTGTGTGTGTGTGTGTGTGTGTGTGTGTGTGTGCACTAGCCAACATCAAAGTACAGGTATTAATGTACATATGTTGTTTTCCCCTCAGAGATGACAATGAGGTTTGGAGTCCCCCCTTTTGGAAACTGATGTCATTATCTCTGCAGACTCTGACAATGATGATAGGAATAGTGAGGTACAGGTGGGGTTGTCAGGGGGTGAATCTGTGCCATTGGCTGGCATCCCACTCCTGTCCACACCATCCCTGCACACAGTGACAATGCCCACACATACCCCATCAACAGTGGCCACAGATGATGGACAGTTGGCAGGTGGTGGCATTTATCAGGCTAGCATGGTGACTATGGCAGGTGCAAATGTAGACATTGGCCATAGCCAGAGTGCCAGCGAGGTCCCACACAGGTGGATGGATAGGGTTTGCTTGCAAGAGAAATGCTGCTCATTGGGCAACTGCTGCAAGTGCCACAGAAGGAGTCACCAGACGCATGTTCCGGGTTGTCATGGATGCACAGGCACATAGTGAAGGCCACAACACACAAATACTCAGGGTGGTGGATTCAATTCTCCTGTGATATGCATGAACTTGTGGAGGCCACACATCAAAATACTGAGGTCATGAATGAATGGTGGGGTGAGACCTTGACAATCCTCGACTGTGGCATGTCTGTGCTAGAGCATGTGGTGGGAAATGGGCATTGGCCACGTGGATGTAGGTCATCACCAAAAACAGCTAAGAGTCTATGAGGTCATGCACTTTCACACTCCCTTAGTGGCAGCGATACCAGCACTACCAAAGGGGCTTGCTGTACACATCCCACTGGAGCAAGCCATGGCCACATGGTCCTGTCCAGTCCTGTCAGGAGCACAGATCCAGCAGACAACAGTCACCACCAGGAAGGAGTACTGCATCTAGCCTTGGGTCTGGTGGTGCCAATGATACCCCTGGCAGGACCAGTTCCCATGTTTGTGCCTGGAGACAGTGACCAGGACACCCTGCCATGTACATTACACAGCTGCCAATGTACCCTGTGTAGGCCAGCCACATGGCGTGACTGTGTGCATACATACACACACACATCTGTATCACAGGCAGGTAACCTCCAGACACACACAGCACCTCTGCACAGCCCATCTATTGGATACCCCTCCAAACACACACACATGATGTCAGCCATATGGCCCAGACTAGGCCCCTGGCAAACCCACACCACACCCTGAGCATATGATGATACCTGTGCCACATCCCTGTCATCCATACCATCAATGCAGGGACATGCTAATATGGAAGTGATGCACAGGATGAATATAGTACAGTGTAGCTATGTAGTACTATGTAAGGTGCTGTCTGCTTCCATATGTTATGAGTACACATACAGGTGTATGTACCATATTAGCCAGGATGCATTATTGCTGTTACTACTACTGAATGAATGTAGCCTGACATGCTGTATTCTGTTTGTGTTCCAGGTGCCTGTGTGTGTGTGCAGGCTGTGGCCCTGCAGACATTCCCAATAGGGAGTATGGCAGACTGGGAACACACTGACCATGTCATAGGCAAGGTACAGCTTTATATGTACATGTACCAGGTGTGTATCCATGCAACAGTGTGTGAGGGACACTGTTGTCAGACAGTGCGACCTTGCATACATACCCCTTGTCACAGACAGGTAGCGTTCAAACATGTCAGCTCCATGTTTTGTGCTACCAAAGGCTCATACATACAGAACAGGTTACTGCAGTACTGTCAACAGGTCCCTGACAAGCATAGCCATTACATTAACTGCAACAGATTCACCTGTCCACACCTGTTGGCCTTGCCATTTTTTTTACCATCGACTCAACCCTGATGCAGTTGATGACAGCATGCATGATACTGTGTATGACAGGTCTATGGTATGTATTCCTGAGTCCACCTGGTGGAACAGGGAGATAAAATGGTTTATCCTTTGCATACACACAGTAAGGACTGACACATGGGATGTGCACACAGTAACATAAACACAGTGGCAATACACAGATTAGTAAACTTACATTTCCACCCTTATGTACTGTACTACTACATACACATGACATACCTCACATAGATTATGTGTATGGGACATAACATATTACCTCTTACAACACATAATGTTCTGAATGCCTCCATGGATAGTGAGATAACCCACTAGACATAGGATGTGGAGTCATGTAGTGCTCCTACAAGTCTGTACAAGTGATAATGTATCAAACATTGTATCAGCATGATGTTTCAGGCAGGTATGATGCATGATGCTGACATGTGTGTCACTACCCTCACTGTGGCCAATTTGGCAACAATATCACATACATGGGCATTGTTAAGGGACACAGACCACATATAGTCTGCCAAAAAAAAAAGGTCTAAGCTTGTTTCCTGCCTTTCCTGTAAGTAGTCTAGTCCAGATACAGCTTTGATGTATCCAGGAATGTTTATAAGTGTCTGAGCGGTGCCAAAAATTATGATCTTCAATTGTTCCCTTAGATCTGCTAGTTCTCTACTCTCCTGCACATTTAGTTGCTTATTAGTCTACTATTTTATCAGTCTTCTTGTAGCAATTAGTGTAGCACACAAAAGTGCTACCAGCACTAAATGTTCTACAGGGAAACAGCTCCAGCTCTTAATATTAATGCCCACCCCTCCAGGCATGTCAAAGTTCAGTTCCTTGTGGTTTTTCCTATTAACCTGGTGAACTTGGGCATCCCGAGGCAATGTAGCAACTGCCTCATGTACACTGGCAACCCTCAACAAAAGGTTGAAATACCTCACCCTATCCCCTACAGCTAGCTATGAAAACAGAATTGCAGCAGATAGTAAAGACAACCTCAAGGCCTTCTATAGTTATGTAAAGAACCTCCATGGCAATACCCAGATTTGCTATGAGCTACTGCACAATGGTACCTCCTATATCAAGCCAACAGATATTGCCAAGATACTGGCCGACAGATTCAGTGCCTTGTATACACCTCTTCTTACCTCCCAACACTGAGACTTGTGAGAGATGCACTTATATATCCAAATTGGAAGCCACGCACGCTCCAGCCAAGACTGGAATAGCTGGTCAAGAGGAGAAGGTCAACATTTACACCACACCACATGAAACACATAGCCCTCCAAAACACACACCAGCACTGCCTTTACATAAAACACAAACCACACACCCACCTTCGTGGAGGCTGTCATTACAAATCTACCCAAACAGCAGTGGCCTCCAAGACAGAAACACACTCTACCACCACAACACAACACCAGTCATGAGACACATAACTGTCCCAATGTGCCACTCATCCAAAGCCCCTACAGCAAAACAGCATGCCTAACACACTAGTCATAGGTGACTCGATAGTGAGGCACACTGATGTCCTACTCACTAGGTTGAATACGGAGAAAGTGTCAGGTGCCAGGATCCACCACATAACACATTCACTCAGGTCCCTCAACAACAGTTACAAATATGACTCTGTCATTGTACATGTGGGAGTGAATGACTGAGGCATACCTCCCTGGACTACATGAAAAGAGACATGGAGTAGCTCTCGGATTATGTAGCCAATGCGAGTATGACCCTAGCCCTGCGGAGCATCCTGCCATCACCCTGAATGATACCATAGTATAAACAGTAACTGATTGATTTCAACAATTGGATACGTTACTGGTGTCATTCCAAGGGGATTCAGTGTCTGTCTGCCTAGCATGACATGATTGACAGACTTTGATGCTTTGCCAGAGATGGCCTGCATCTGTCAACCCTGGGCTTCCAGATACTGGCCAAGGCTCTTGCCACTCCTATAGTGCTTTTTTTTGGCCATGTTCCAAAGACCAAATTACCACCATAACAGCTACAAACAAATGTAATCTGAGGGTCATGCTGCACAATGCTAGAAGTGTAAATCTCAAAATGCACTCGCTCGAAGCACCCCTTAAAATGGAGAACATCAACATTTGTGCTGTAACAGAGACCTGGCTCAAAGCAGCAGAAAGCACCCCTGCACTACCAGGATATAACTCATTCCACACCTTTTGGACCAAGAACATGGACCAAAGCACCAAAGGAGGTGGTGTTTCCTTATTCATAAAGGATGCACACACCTCCAGACTGGTAGCCCAACATAATGCATCAGAGATACTTTAAATGCAGCTAACATTGGTTAAGACAGAGATTCAGGTCATAGACTGCTATGGGTCCTCAACCATGTCCCAAGACTCACCCTAAGCACCTTGGAGAATATTAGCGTCCTACCTAACACTCTCATAGGTTCATAGGTTCATAGGTTCATACTAGGCTATCTGCCCGAGGGCATTTACAAGCCTAGTCCATCGTTTTGTGGCTTACGCCACCCCTTTAGTATGGGGAACTATACCCATTATTTTGCTGTGCCTCTGTCGAGCAGTGACACTGAGGTAATCCCTGGGGTATATCTGCGATCTCCCATCCATTGGTCAAGATTTCTCTTGAACAGGGCCAGCGAGGTGCTCTGCCTCACATGTACCGGGATTTTGTTCCACAGCATAGGGAGTCTTTGGGTGATGAATCTATCCCTCCAGCACGTCCTATTAATAGCCGTGTCGAGGTTTAAGTCTCCGCCCTTGTGGCTCTGATGGATCTAGATTTTTGAGGTGAAGCATATTCATCAAATCTGGGTTTGACATGGCCTTGTATGTTAGGCAAAGGTCACCTCTGAGCAAGCGGATGCGACTGAATAGAGCTGGAGTTCTTTCAGTCGGGCAGCATAGGACAGATTTTGAGACCCTTTATCCTTTTGGTGAGGAACTTTTGTGGCCTCTCCAGCTGCTGCAAGTGTCGGGTCAGATACATTCCAATGGGGCATTGTACTCAATCATTGGTCTGATGAGTGATGAGTAAAGGGAGACTATGACCTCCCTTGATCTAGATGAGAATCCCTTCATGATAAGGTGGGCAATGTAGAAGGTCTTCCTAACTACTTTAGCTACATGGGTGTCGAATGACAGACTACTATCAACCTGGGTCCCCAGGTCCCTGATAACTTCTTCTGTGCTCAGTGGATTGCCACCTATTTGGTAGCTAGGGGTAACCTTGTTTTTCCCAAGGTATGACTATGCATTTTTGGCATTTAACTTTAGGCCGTGGCTCTGGCACCAGTTATCCATTTCTGTGAGACCCTTCTGAAGGATATCTGTGTCAGATGTGTTTTCTACTATGGCCCAGTTTGCAGTCATCTGCAAACTTTGTCAGCCATAACCCTCCTGTGTTTGCTTGTACTTGGAAAAGTAGATGCCAAACAAGAGTGGGCCCAGGACTGAGCCCTGTGGGACACCACTTGTGACAGGCTTTGAGTCTGACATGGCCAGCAACTCTGACCCTGTGGGTTCTGTCACTCAGCCAGTTTGCAACCCATCTTGTGATGTATGGGTTAACATTTAAGCTGATGAGTTTTTCAATGATACCCGAGTGGGGTATTGTATCGAAGACCTTAGCCAAATTGAGGTAGGCTGTATGGACTGCCTTTCCCTCATCAATGGCTTTGGTGACTGTTTCGAAAAAAGTCAACCAAGTTTAAAAGGCATGATCTGCCTTTGACAAAGCCAAACTGGGTTGGATCCAAAGTCTGCAAATTCCTATGTCTTTATTTATGAGGTCCATTATGATCCTCTCCATGGCTTTGCAGATAAGGCTTGTCAAGCTAATGGGCCGGTAATTTCCAGGGTCGGTGGTGGCACCGCCTTTGTGAAGTGGGACCACAGTCGCAGTGCGCCACTCCTGGGTGCGTATCCAGAGGTAAGACTTTGATTAAACAGCTGTCCTAGCTGTGGGTTTAATTCCTCATTGAGTTCGTGGAGCACACAGCCGGGGACACCATCAGGTCCCATGGATGCTGTGTTTTTGCTTTGGAGAGAGCAGTTCTCACTTGGGCGCTGGAGATGTTTGGGGGGCTGCAATCGCTTGGTATAGATATCTCTCCTTTTGCGGGGAGGGGAGAAGTTTGCACTGAACCTGTCAGCCAGTATGTTGGCAATGTCTGTAGGATCAGTAATCTTCACATCATTTTGAACTAGTTCTGAGCATATCTGGGAGTTTCCTCCTAGGTTTCTAACATAGCTAAAGAAGGCCTTATGATTGTCTTTTGAGTCTTTAGCTATTTTTCTCTCGAAATTTGCTTTGGATGATTTTATGAGAGCTCTTAGTTTTTTACTTATAGTGATCAAGGGTGTCTTACCTTTTAAGGATTTTGCTCTATCTTGTAGTAGCTTCCTCCTTTTGTTGTAGAGTTTGTTTATGGCTGGGGTCCACCAGACTGGACGCTTGCCTTTGGTACAAAGAGTCTTTGTTTTGCTTGGGATTGCCTTATCCATGCAGTCCTGCAGGTGCTGGTAGAAGGCATTTGTAAGTGATTCAGCGGCTTGAGTATTGTTTTCCGCAGTCACGGGGGCCTTAAAGGAGACCAGACTAGACTTTAGAAGTGTGATGTCGGCTTTGAGAAGTTCTTTACTGTGGTCTTTTATTTCAGGTGGGGTGGGATGAGGACCTCCAGCGAGATTAGTTTGTGATCTGATCTTACCAGTGAGGGGTATACTTCCGGTGTTGAACATTGTGCTCCCATGTTCGTGATGATGAGATCAAGTATGTTATCTCCTCTTGTGGGGATGGTGACTAGTTGTTCCATGGCATTTGAGTTTATGAATTCCAGGAACTTTTGGGCTAGGGTGTTTGGGCTTGAGTAGTGTTCCCAGTCTATATTAGGGTAATTGAAGTCACCTAATATGATGGTGTTTGGTGATACATTTATCCCCTCTAGTGTTTTCAGGAAGGCCATGTGAGGTTCCTGAGTTTGTGAGGGTGGCCTGTAACATGCTACAATTTGCAGAGCAGTCTTGCCTATGGTTAATTGCACCTGGATGGTCTCCGATGCATCGTGCGTTGCCACCAGTCTTGAGGTGTGGGTGTCCTTGATGAATATGGATACCCCCCCTCCTTTCTTGGTATTGTCCGGATTTTGGGGCCGGAACGCATGATATGAGGTAAAACCTGATAGCGCATACTGTGCAACTTCAACTACCCCTCCATTAACTAGGAAAACTATTCATGTAGCAATACACTTGCCCAGTGTTTCCTGGAATTCATTAATTCCAATGCCCTGGACCAACTTGTTTGTACCCTAACTAGAGGTAGAAACATCCCTGACCTGGTCATTACTAACATGGGTGACCATTGCTCTACACCAGTAGTCAACTCCTCCCTGGTTAGATCTGACCACAAACTAATCATCTTGGAAATTCCCATCCCTCCCACCCCCCTACAAAGGTAACCACCATGAACAGCTTTGCCAAAGCTAACCGTGGGCTCCTAAAACAGAGGTGGCTAATGTCATGGCACCCATGCAAATGGAGAATAGTTGAATGACCACCGAATCATACACCAATGCATTGTATGAATATGTACACAAATCATGGATCTCGCCATACCCAATAGAACCAAGATGCTCTACTTCAAAAACGGAAGCCAATCTGTTGGCTCCCTGCCATAAACAAACTGTACAATAGAAAAAAAGAAACTGATGCAGAATAAGGTGAAGTTGCAAGACTGGAAAAACTCCCTATTCAGCCTCAACAAAAGGTTGAAATACCTCACCCTATCCCCTACAGCTAGCTATGAAAACAGAATTGCAGCAGATAGTAAAGACAACCTCAAGGCCTTCTATAGTTATGCAAAGAACCTCCATGGCAATACCCAGATTTGCTATGAGCTACTGCATAATGGTACCTCCTATATCATAGGTTCATAGGTTCATAGGTTCATACTAGGCTATCTGCCCAAGGGCATTTATAAGCCTAGCCCATAGTTATGTGGCTTTCGCCACCCCTTTAGTTTGAATAAAAACTATGCCTATCATTTTGCTGTGCCTCTGTCAAGCAGTGACGCTGAAGTAATCCCTGGGGTATATCTGCAATCTCCCATCCATTGGTCAAGATTCCTCTTGAACAAGACCAGAGGTGCTCTGCCTCACATGTACGATTTTGTTCCACAGCATAGGGAGTCTCTGGGTGATGAATCTGTCCTCCAGCACGTTCTATTTATAACCGTGTCAAGGTTTAAGTCTCCGCCCTTGTGGTTCTGAGGGATCTAGATTTTTGAGGTGAAGCATATTCATCAAATCTGGGTTTGACATGGCCTTATATGTCAGGCACAGGTCACCTCTGAGCAAGCGGTATGAGACTGAATAGAGCTGGAGTTCTTTCAGTCGGGCAGCATAAGACATATTTTTGAGACCCTTTATCCTTTTGGTGAGGAACTTTTGGGGCCTTTCAAGCTGCAGCAGGTGTCTGGTCAGATACATTGCATTGTACTCAATCATAGGTCTAATAAGTGATGAGTACAGGGGACGATGACCTCCCTTGATCTAGATGTGAATCCCTTCATGATCAGGTGGGTGATATAGAAGGTTTTCCTAACTACTTTAGCAACATGAGTGTCAAACAAGGCTACTGTCAACCTGGGTCCCCAGATCTCTGATGACTTTTCTGTGCTCAGTGGATTGCCACCTATATGGTAGCTAGGGGTAGCCTTGTTTTCCCAAAGGGTATGACTATGCATTTTTGGCGTTTAACTTCAGGCCATGGCTCTGGCACCAGTTATCCATTTCTGTGAGGCCCTTCTGGAGGATATCTGTGTCAGATGTGTTTTTTGCAGTCATCTGCAAACTTTGTCAGCCATAACCCTCCTGTGTTTGCTTGTACTTCAGAAAAGTAGATGCAACAAGAGTGGACCCAGGACTGAGCCCTGTGGGACACCACTTGTGACAGGCTTTGAGTTTGACATGGCTCCAGCAACTCTGACCCTGTGGGTTCTGTCACTTAGCCAGTTTGCAACCCATCTTGTGATGTATGGGTTTACATTCAAGCTGATGAGTTTTTTCATGATACCTGAGTGGGGTATTGTGTCAAAGGCCTTTGCCAGGTCGAGGTAGGCTGTATGGACTGCCTTTCCTCATCAATGGCCTTGGTGACTGTCTCGAAAAGTCAACCAAGTTTAAGAGGCAGGATCTGCCTTTGACAAAGCCAAACTGAGTTGGATCCAAAGTCTGCAAGTTCCTATGTCTTTATTTATGAGTTCCATTATGATCCTCTCCATGGCTTTGCAGATAAGGCTTGTCAAGCTAATGGGGCGGTAATTTCCAGGGTCTGTGGAGGCACCGCCTTATGAAGTGGGACCACAGTATCCTGAGGTGAGGCTAAGATTAAACAGCTGTCCTAACTGTGGGTTTAATTCCTCATTGAGTTCATGAAGCACACAGCCGGGACACCATCCGTCCCATGGATGCTGTGTTTTTGCCTTAGTGAGGGCAGTTCTCACCTGGGCGTTGGAGATGTTTGGGGCTACAATCCTCTGGAATAGATATCTCTCCTTTGGGGAGGGGAGAAGTTTGCACTGAACCTGTCAGCCAGTATGTTGGCAATGTGTGTAGGTTCAGTAATTTTCACATCATTTTGAACTAATTCTGAGCATATCTGGGAGTTTCCTCCTAGGTTTCTAACATAGCTAAAGAAGGCCTTATGATTCTCTTTAGAGTCCTTGGCGATTTTTCTCTCAAAATTTGCCTTGGATGATTTTATGAGAGCTCTTAGTTTTTACTTATAATGATCAAAGGTGTCTTACCTTTCAAGGATTTTGCTCTATCTTGTAGTAGCTTCCTCCTTTGTTGTAGAGCTTGTTTATGGCTGGGGTCCACCAGACTGGACGCTTGCCTTTGGTACAGAGAGTCTTAGTTTTGTTTGGGATTGCCTGATCCATGCAGTCCTGTAGGTGCTGGTAGAAGGCATTTGTAAGTGATTCAGCGGTTTGAGTAATGTTTACCACTGGCTCAGGGGCCTTAAAGGAGACCACACTAGTTTTTAGAAGTGTGAAATCGGCTTTTGAGAAGTTTTTCACTGTGGTCTTTTTGTTTCAGGTGGATGAGGACCTCCAGCGAGATTAGTTTATGATCTGATCTCACCAGTGAGGGGTATACTTCCGGTGTTGAACATTTTGATCCCATGTTCGTGATGATGAGATCAAGTATGTTTTCTCCTCTTGTGGGGATGGTGACTAGTTGTTCCATGGCATTTGAGTTTATGAACTCCAGGAATCTTTGGGTTAGTGTTCGGCTTGAGTAGTGTTCCCAGTCTATATTAGGGTAGTTAAAGTCACCTAGTATGATGGTGTTTGGAGATACATTTATCCCCTCCAATGTTGTCAAGCCAACAGATATTGCCAAGATACTGGCCGACAGATTCAGTGCCAACTTTACCCCTCTCTCACCCACCAAAGGACCGATCACAATACCAGTAGATTGTCAGGCACCCAGTATTACTGCTGCACAGGTTAAAACAGCACTGTCCAAGGCCAGGAATACATCTTCTATGGGACCTGACAATATCCCTGGCTGTGTTCTACATGAACTACAGAGTTAAATGGCACCACACCTGTGTGCCCTGTTCAATCACATCCTCACATCAGGCTTTGTCCCTAGCAACTGTGCTACAGTCATCCCTCTCCACAAATGAAGAGTGACTACATACCCTGGGAACTATCGCCCCACTAGCCTGACAAGTATGATATTCAAAGCTATGGAATGCATCATCATGGACCTAATAAACAAGGATATAGGGATCTCAAAACTTTGGATCCCACACAGTTTGGTTTTGTGATGGGTAGATCATGCCTGTTCAACTTGGTCAACTTCTTTGAGTCAGTCACCAGAGCTGTGGATGAAGGCAAGGTGGTTCATACAGCCTACCTTGATCTGGCCAAGGCCTTTGATACCATTTTCACACAGGAATCATAGAAAAAAACACTAAGCTAGGCATTGACCCCTATATCACTAGGTGGGTTGCAAACTGGCTCTCAGATTGAACCCACAGTGTAAAAGTAGCTGACTCCAAGTGATACTGCTGACCAGTCATGAGTGGAGTCCCACAGGGTTCAGTCCTGTTTGGTATCTACTTCTCTGAAGTCCAGGCCAACATGAAGGGACTCTGCTTGACAAAGTTCACAGACAATTGCAAGTTGGGAGCTATCATTAACTCCTGAAGTGATGTTGACATCCTGCAGAAAGGCTTCACTGAGACCAACGACTGGTGTCAGAACCATGGCCTTAAGCTCAATGCCAAAAAATGTGTCATCATCCCCTTTGGGAAAAACTCAGTTCCCATATATTACCACATCAGTGGTAGTCCACTGAACACATAAGACGTTATAAGAGATTTGGGAACACAGGTTGACAGCAACCTCTCTTTTGACCACTACATTGCCACTGTGGTCAGAAAGTCCTTCTATGTGGCACATCTCATTACTAAGGGCTTTGCATCCAGGAAGAAAGAGGTCATTGTCTCTCTCTACTCTTCCCTCAATAGGCCAATCATTGAGTACAATGCTCCATTTGATATGTACCTCACTAGACACCTGCAACAACTGGGAATGCTGCAAAAGTACCTCGTAAAGATGATCCTAGGCCTTAAACAGTTGTCCTATATGGACAGACTAAAACAACTCCAACTAATCTCAGTCTCATATCGCCTACTTAGAGGCGATCTCGGCTTGACTTACAAAGCCATATCTGACCCAGCTCTGTTAGAAATTCTACATCTAAAGAAATTCCAGTCCTTCCACACCACATGCTCCACAGGCTTCAACCTCATTACCACAATCAACAGAAGATGCTGGAGAGACAGTTTCATAATCCAGAGACTGTCCTTGCTATGGGATAGACTTCCCATATATATCAAACAGAGAGCACCTCACTGGCCCTCTTCAAGAGAAATCTTGCTGAATGGATGGGAAATAGAAAATTCACACCAGCGATCACTCCAGTGGCTCTACTCAACAGAGGCACTGGGAACTAATGTCAGTTGGCATGATGCCAGCATAATCCTATGGGCTAGGTTTGTAAAGGTTACAGGGCCATTAGCCTAGTACACACCGATGAACCTATGAACCTAAACATCTGGATATTGCATATACATCTGTACAGAGGACTGGTATGGCCTGCACAATGATTTAACATGCTGCATGTGAGGCAGATGTCGTTACCATCCTATATAAGTTAATGCCATCTGGAGGTGGTAAACAGGCATGGAAGGTACACCAATGAAAATGGTATCAGCCAAACAGGACATGATCTTCATCCAAAGAGACAAACACACAGTTGCCAGTAATGACATTAGAACCACTACCTATTTAGTTATTTTTATTATAGTTTCACACAGTTATCAGACATGCCACGGAGCTTCCATGATTTCTTTTAGTCCCAGGGTACTTCTAAGGTGAATGACATCAGCAGACCTAGTAAAGTAGGGTGATGGGACATTTACAGGGTGGTACACAAATCAACATGGTATAACCCACACAGTATATGATTCTCTCACACACATAGTTGCCAGTATTGGTATTAAAACTCCTGCCTATCTAGTTATTTCTACTACAGTGTTACGCAGTTATCAGATGTGCCACAGGACTTATAATACAACCTCACTTACCCCAAAGGTATTTCTAAGGTGAATGACATCAACAGGACTAGTAAATTAGGGTAAGGGGAAGTGTAAAGGGTGGTTCACTACTCAAAATGGTATACCCACACAGTCTATGATTTTCACACACATAAACAGTTGCCAGTATTGGGATTAGAACTCCTGCCTATCTAGTTATTTCAACTATAACATTACACAGTTATCAGAAGTGCCACAGGACTTATACAACCTCACCTACTCCAAAGGTACTTCTAAGGTGAATGACATCAACAGAACTAGTAAATTACAGTGAGGGGAGAGTGTAAAGGGTGGTACACAACTCAAAATGGTATAACACACACAACATATGATACACACACACACACACACACACACACACACACACACACACACACACACACACACACACACACACACACACACACACACACACACACACACACACTTGCCAGTATTGAGATTAGAACTCCTGTCTATTTAGTTATTTGTACTACAGTGTTACACAGTTACTGAACGCACTACAGAGCTTACTGAACTAGCAACTGGCTAAAGGTGCTGATAACTACACAGCTAAGGAAAAGTATTTCAGGTGGCAGAAAGTCTGCCTTCAGTTTTCCCCTTAGATCTTGTTAGTTCTTTCTCTGTCTCACTTCAAATAGCATAATAGCTTTTCACCTCAGCAGGTTATTGTATCAATAAGTGTAGCACACCTGGGAGCCATCAGCAGTAATCGTTCCTCACAGAATTAGCCCCAGTACTTAGTAGTCATGACCACCCATCCTGGCATGATTGAAGTGCAGGTTCTGTGCTTTTGCCCATTAACCTGGTGCAATTGGCCATTCAGAGGCACTGTTGCAACTGCCACATGTACACAGACATCCCTCTCATATAAACTCCCAAAAACTCAGACTTCTGAGAGTTACCCCTATATCACCAAATTTGGAAATATGCACCCTTCAGCGAAGACTGGGCTAGCTGGTCAAGAGAATAAGGTCAACACCTGCACCACACCATATGGACACATAGCTTGATGCAACACCCACTATCACAACCCTGACATGCACTCACAAACCACACACCCACCTTCACAGAGGCACTTGATGAACATTTACCCCACCAGCACAGACTAGCATGACAGACACCCACTCAGCCACCACAGCACAGCACATGCCAAAGGAGATATATGTCACCTACACAGTGTGGCCCTCAACCCAAGCCCCTACGGCTAACCAGCTTGCCCAGTTCAGTAATCATGGGTAACTCAATACTGAGGAACACAGACATCTGACTCACTAGGTTGATGGTTGATTATGGAGAAGGTAACAGCCAGTTGTCTATCACATGCCAGCATCCAACACAACACACCCAGTCAGGTCACTCCACAACAACTACAAGTGTCACTCTGTCATCATCCATGTGGGTGTGAATGACATGACATGCACCTTCCTGGACTACATGACAAGAGACATGGTTGAGCTCTCATGTTATGTGGCCCAGGCAGGTATGAAAGTAGCCCTGAGCAGTATACTACTATCACCCAGAATGATGCTGCAGTACTATCAACAAATGATTGACTTTGGCTTATGTGTTGTTTCTCATTCTCAGAGGATCCAGTTTCTCTCTGCTTATGATAACAGGATTGACAGATCTCAATGCCTTACCATAGATGGCCTGCATCTGGGTTTCCAGGTACTGACTAAGTCTCCTGCCACCCCTATAGTGCCTTTTTAGGCAGTGTTCTAAATCACATTACCACTGTAACAGCTAGACATGAATGCAATCTGAGGGTCATGTTGCTCAACAGTAGACATCTAACTCTCAAGATGCAGTCACTCAAATCACTCCTCAAAATGGAGAACATTGACAGTTGTGCTGTAACAGAAAACTAGTTCACAGCAACAGACAGCAGCCCTGCACTAACAGGCTGTGATGCATTCCACAGCTGTCAGCCCCAAAACATGGACTGTGTTTCCATATCCATAACAGATATGCACACCTCCAGACTAATATCCCAGCAAAATGCATCTGAGATACTTCAGGTACAGCTGACTTTGGGTAATAATGCAGTCCAGGTCATCACCTGCTATGGGTCCACATCTATGTCCCTAGACTGTCAATCAACATTCCTTAACACCATGGTATCTATCAAGGTCCAACCCAGCACTGACATAGTTGGATACTTCAATTACCCCTCCCTCAACAGGGAAATGTAGTCAAGCACCAATAGACTGGCCCAACACTTCCTGAAATTCATCAGTTCCAATGCCCTGGACTGGCTCATACTGACCCCCAGTAGAGGATGCAACAACCTTGACCTGTGTTGATTACTTACATATGGGGCCATTGCTCAACAACAGTGGTCAATCCCTACCTGTTCAGGTCCAAACATGATGTAATCACCATGGCAATCCACATCTCACCCACACCCCCCATAAAGGTAACCACCTTGAAAAAACTCTCCAAAGTTGACTTTGGAATCATAAAAACAGGGGTGGATGACTTCACTGCACCCATGGCAATGGAAAATAGCTGCATGACTGTCGACTCATACACAAATGCACTGTAAAAACATTTTCATGAATGCATGGTACTAACCATAGCAAACAGAACCAAGACGCTGTCCTCCAAACACTGGAAGCCAATGTGATGGTCCCCTGCCATTACTAAAGTGTACAACAGAAGGAAGACACTGTTGCAGAAAAAGTTGGCATCCCAAGACTGGTAAACCCCCTTATTATCCTCCACAACAACTTGAGATCCCTTATGGAATAATCTACAGCAGCTATGAAGGCAGAATTGCAGCAGACACTGACAACAATCACAAAAGCCTTTGATAATTTTACCAACAACCTCCACAGCAATACCCACAAGTGCTGTGAATTACTGCACAATGCTAACTCCTATCCTGAGCCATCAGATATTAGTAACAGTCTTGCCAACACATTCAGTGACAGCTTTACCCCTCACCCCCCCCAAGGGAACAATTACAATGGCAGATTAATGCCAGGCATCCAGCAGTACTGCAGCCCAGGTTAGACCTGCAATGTCCACAGGCAAGAATACAGCTTCCAGGGCACCCAAACTTATCAGTGGCTGTGTTCTACATGATGTACAACAAGACCTAGCACCACATCAGTATTCCCTGTTCATTCACAGCCTCACCTCAGGCTTTGTCACTCTAAAATGGCGCACTGCTACAGTCATCCCTCTCCATAAAGGGGTAGCAACTACAGAACCTGGTGATTATTGGCCCATTAGCCTGAAGAGTCTCCAGTGTACAGGTATGGACCTCATCGTCAAGGACCTGATTGACAAAGATATTGGTAATCTCCTAACTCTGGACACTACACAGTTTGGCTTTGTGAATGGTAGATCATGTCTGCTCAAACCAGTTGACTTCTTTGAGTGAATCACCAGGGTTGTGTATGGCAGTAAGGCACTGCATACAGCCTACATTGATCTGGGCAAGGCTTTTGATACCATTCCTCAGTCAGAAATTATTGATAAACTCACCAAACTAGGCATCAACCCCTATATCAGTAGGTGGGTTGCGAATTGGTTCATAAAACACACAGTGTGACAGTGGCAAACTCCAAGTCAGACTGGCAAGCAGTCACAAGTTGAGTTCCACAGGGATCAGTACTGGAAAGTCTCCTGCCCAGCATCTACTTCTCAGGAGTCCAGCCCAACACAGAGGAACTCTGGCTGATCAAGTTCACAGAGAACTGCAAGCTGGGAGCCATTATTAATGCCACAAGTGATGCAGACATCCTATAGAAAAGCCTCACTAAGCAAATGAGTGTTGTAAAACCATGGCCAGAAGCTTAACACCACAAAATGCATCATTATCCCCTTTGGTAAAACACTCAGTTCCCAGTAAGTACCACATTGATGGGAGCCCAATGAACACTGTAGGCATTATAAGAGATGTGAGGACACAGGTTGACAGCAACTTCTTCTTCAACCACCACATTGCCACTGTGGTCAGGAATTTCTTCTATGTGGCACATTGCATTATCAAGGGTTTTGTATCCAGGAAGACAGAGGTAATCATCTCTGTCTACTCTTCCCTCATTAGACTACTCATCAGGTATTATGGTCCAGTTGGCATGTACCTCACTCGACACCTGCAAAAGCTGGGGAAGCCGCAGAAGTACTTCATAAAGAGGTTCCTAGGCATTGAATACATGTCCTACACAGACAGACTCAGAAGACTCCAGCTATTCTCTGTCATATCACCTAGTTAGAGGCTATATGTGCTTGACTTACAAAGCCATGTCTGACCCCCCTCTTTTAGAGATGCTACATATGAAAACATCCAAATCCCTCCATACCACATATTGCAGAGACTTCTACCTCATTACCACAATCAACACAACATGCTGGTGGGACAGGTCCCTCACCAAGAGACTGCACATGCCCTGGAATACACTTCCCATATATGTCATGCAGAGCTCCTAGCTGACCCTGTTTCACAGAAATCTTGATGAGTGGATGGGTAATAGACAGTTAACCCCAAGGAATAATGCAGTGGCTCTACTTGATACAGGGACTGGGAAGTAACATCAGGTGGCACAGTGGCAGGGCCCTTCTATGGACTAGGCTTGTAAAGGCTCCTGGGCCATTAGCCTATTACACACTTATGAACCTATAAGAGGCATGACATCAGCAGGACTGATAAAGTAGGACAGTGGGTGTTAAACATAACATAATACTTTGTCCTACAAACAGACACACAGACATGCACACACACACACACACACACACACACACACACACACACACACACACACACACACACACACACACACACACACACACACACACACACACATTTGCCAGATGTAAGACTAGAGCCCCTACCTAACTAGCTATTTGTACCATAGTGGTTACGCGGTTATCGCATGCACTACAGAGTTTATTGAGCTGACAGGTGGCCAAAAGTAATGATATGGGGAATGACATCAGCAGGACTGATAAAGTAGGGCAGTGGGTGGGAAACATATCAAAATACTTTTGATAAAAAATATTACATATGGACCACCTACAGCTAGATGGGGTAATCCTGTATGATGTGTGTGTGTAGACCCAGTTAAGGTGTACATTGCCGTTTGTATGCAAATATATATCTACACAATATAGTTATATAAATCAATGTAGGTTCCAACATGTCCTGTGATTCTCTAAGTGTAGGAGCATGCCAAGTGTGACCTTGTATATTTAGAGTGGGACTCCATTTCGGAGATAAGTGCACTCCAGTCCAGGGTTTTGTGTGCAACAGACATACCTCTCTGAGGTACAAAGGTCTTTGTTCAGGGTAATGGTTTGTTTGGGCAGACATTTTCTGACATATCTGTATTCTGACAGTGCACTCTATTGTGTCATTACCTATTGTCAGACATCCCCAAATTATTAAAGTGCTTTACCAAAGGAATACTAAGCGTATGATGTGTATACTGATATTATAATGGCAGCAATGTACATTCTTCCCTAAAAGGCCAGTTGGAAGATGTGGCTACAGCCAGTTGAGTTATAGTCGAGCAACTTGTTGATATACTGGCTGGGGATCTTCTGCTTTTGTGGTATCTGTGTAACCTAAGATGTGATATCCTGGTGTGGCCATATCTGTCTACTGTACATTTTTTGGCAGATTGCCCAGGTGTTTGGCTAGAGGTTTTGTTCAGGCTGCATAAACGTGTTTTTATGCCAAGTTGTTTCAGTATAATTGAAGAGTGATGTTACAAAATATTGACAGACATTATTGTGTCAGCCTACATAACCTTCAGACAATTCCCACTACTGCAAACCCCTCACCCTACCAACTTTCTCATTATGTCAGGGTAATATTTACCACACATGCCTATCATTGTGCCTTTGTCTCACATTTACTTGTGCCTTTGTTCAGACATGTTGCTGTCAGTGGTTTGGTGTTATGGGTGTGGATACAGACTGCATTGTACTGTGCAGGCATGTCCATTATATACAAAGGCAGACATAAAACAAGGACAAAAGCCATATTGACAATGACCACTGGCAACAGTAACAAGAAGCATGATTATTCACAAAAGCCTTAGTGCCTTGGCTACACAGCCCTCAGGAAGTCCATTATATGTGTAGAATATTCCACATAGCACTGTGACTTTCAGGTATGTTAGTGGCAGAGCAATATGTGTCACTGACATGCATAATCATTGGCACTGCAGTTATGTGCACATGGTTCTGTGACAGACAGCCTGTACCTAGGCCAGTACAAGATGACTGCCAGGAGAACATGCTGGCCAGATCCTGATAGTATTGACCACATATGGACATAGCTCATTGACCCCTGCATATTGAGCACATGCAACATGCTTTCATGTGTATTGGGACAGCCCTACAAATCTGTGTTATGCTGCTATTTCCCTGCAAACATACATGTTACTGCATTTCTGTGGGTATATGGTGGGGCACACCTGTCAACTGTAGACATTTGCAGAGGCTGTGCTGATATTTACTTTACATTTTGATTCCATTTCCCATACTGTTGTGCCCTGCCTTGGGGACTACAGGCATATCAGTAAAGAGCACAGGTGAGATTGTAATGGCATACATGTGCATGTCAGACTTGATACCCTTCATAGCCTTACTGCAACTGTGAAACCTGCTGTTTTATGACTGTGTGGGTCTATAGGGAGGTGATTCAACATTGCTGCCATTTGTGGAGCTTTTCCAGACATTCTCTCTGGTTTTCTACAGCTGACTTGCTGTGTGGGTCTGAGGGGTGGGTATGGGACCCCACACTGTCATCCATGGCTGTGAGCTATGACACCCCAGTTAGTTGGCCCCACACATATACTGCAGTGGGATTTGCTACCTTGGGTACTAATGCATAGTGTTAGGAGGCCAGTATCGGACAGACATTTCCTCTTGTCCCACATAGCTGTCAGTTGTCTGCTGCTATCCTGGTAGTCCACCCCACTCCCTTGCATGCATGCAACAATACCATACATATGCTAGCAGAACATAATGATACATTAATTTACTTTTAAGGCAACTGACTTACCTTGTGCCTGTGGCAGTTGTGTGCATAGAGCTTGAAGGCTGCCTATGTTGGATGCACACAGTACACTGCATATACATGTTAAGTTACAGGTAGTGTGATGTGTGTGTCATCCCTTTTTACTGTGTGTGCAAGTAGGGAGAGGTGTCAGTCCCTGGGTGCCAAAAATGTCAGTATGTGTGCTATGCATTGCTTCTTTGCCAAGGCCAGGCCATACTGGGCATGTCTCTTTCTGCCTACAGGGACTGTCTCCGGGGTTCCTCATCTGAGTACCTCTATGCCTGTGGGGACCTTGGCAATGGTGGGGGTGTGTGGCCCTTCCCCATCCTGTTCCTGCTGCAGCTGTTTCCACAGGATCATATTGTGTAGCATGGCACATACTATGAACATATGTGTACTGGAGAGTACTGCAAGGCTCCACCAGATATGTCCAGGCAGCAGAACCGTGACTTGAGTATCCCAAACACAAGCTGTATAATGATCCTGGTTTGTACATGTGACTCTTTATGGCATTCTTGCATGGGTGTGTGTGCATTTCTGATGGGTGTCATCATCCACGTGTCCAGTGCATAGCCAGTATCCCCCACCAGATGGACATAAGGGATGTCCCCCCTGGCAAATCCCTGATACAGCTGTGAGGAATGCCAGATGTGGGAGATGTGATACCTTCCAGGGCTGCCAGCAGACACATTCATGATAATGCCCTGGGTATTGCACATGATCTGGCAACTGATGAAGGGGAAGCCCTTGCGTTTTATGTAGACCCTACCCTGCTTATTGGGTGGTGCTTTGATGTGGATATGCATGCAGTTTATGGCACCCAGTACCTCCAGGTATTCAGCTACATGGTGGAAGAGATGCATATTGCTGGTCAGTTCCTCATGGGTGTTGGGGAAGTATATGTGGTCACAGGCATTTGATAGCATGGCATCCAGGAACTGGTGGAGTACTCTGGTTGCAGATGCATTGCGACACCCCCATTATACCCCCAGTAGGTCTTTGAATTTCCCAGGTTTACTCCAAAGGTGCAGAGTTTGTGGGAAAAACCAGACTGAGAGGCATTTGCATACTTTATAGTTGTGTGCTGCAACTGCTGCTTGTGTGATTGGGTCTATGATACATTCCAGCTGCCAGCTATTTTACTCATGGCTTTGAATTGGTCACCATGAGTGCTAGAGGCATTAGTGGTAATTTGTTCATGTTTGCTTTTATTCTGCTGTTGCCTTTTTTAATTTTTTTTTACTTACATCTCCTCCCATATTCAGCTATGCAGCCACCTGCCAGCTGTATTAATGAGTGTTTTTAATGGCCCATTGTGTATTGCAGTATCCCATATTGCTGTTTGTACTGCATTTCCCTTGTTCTGCTATTTCCTCTTACTTTTTCTATGCCCTTCCTGTTTAATCCCCAGCGTGCCACCCAGACACATTTAACTAGTGTAAACAGCAAGAAATGGCCCTCCCCTGGCTGCAAAGATGCTCCTCAGTTCATGGAATAAGACTACACAGCCTCAGACACACCCCCTTGCTGTGCTTAACTAAGCACCAATCCGGCCAACAGAGCTCCAATGTGCTTAAAGCAAGCATGACACACCCCCTTTTCAAGTTAGTTGCTCCTCCTGTCTACACGGTGGTGTTAGAGCACCTACACTCTTAGGTGCAGTGTGACACTTAGAAGAAATTTGTGATTCAGTATAAGTCCCCTCATTAACATACCTAGTGGTTTAATCCCTAGTTACTGCACTACACATGAGCCTTCTCCCTAGCAACCACTGTTCCCTATCATTGTTTACTTTCTGCATGCCATTGACTATAATGGCAGCATGCTGATTTCTGTAATAGTCATGTTTTTCCCCTTTTTTTATTTCCTGCCCCCTGCTATTTGTGTGCCACTTCCCACACATTCCATGTCCTAGATTGGCCAACAGAAATAAAAATGTATTTTTGTATACATACGGAATGGTTTTGCATGCAATGCCCACATATTTGGCCATTGGCATGCATACCCACTCTAATACTTACTTTATTGAGAGCTGACATGCCTCCATTGTGTTTTTTGCAGAAATGTATTCGGTTAGTAAGGAGACCCGGCAGGTTGGTGAATTGATAATTCACCTCATTTGCATGGTTTTGACCAGCAAATGAGGTGATTAGCATCCTGCATGGGCTTCCATGCAGGAGCAGTGTTAGAGCACTATTGCACATCAAAACGGCACATACCTGGATCGTGAGGTGGCCATTTTCCCTGTAGGAGTGGCTACACTGTACCTGCATGGAAAATATTAATTTGTGAATCCCAGGGATGGTCTCCTCACTTTTTTAATAGTCTTACACAATTATATGGCAATATTTAGTGAGATATACACAATAGCCAATGTAATTCCCATTATATAGAGCTAAAATGTGGAAAAAGTCAAGAAATACCCCCATTGCACCTTCTTTTTATTCTAACAATTAAAGCTTTAATGTGTATTATAAATAACATGCTTTCATCTTTATATTGTGAAAGTTCAAGTCTTAACTATACCTTACAGACCCTAAGTATTGATGATATACTACTTTTAGTCCCTCACTTAACTTACACTGCCCTTCCAGGTCTTATAATTAATTATTTCAAGCCAGTTATTATTTTTTTGAAAAAACATTCATTTTATTTTAATATAAAAGAACAGAGTTAAATAAAACCAACAAATAATTATTTACATATGTCCTATTTCAGCTGTGTAATATATCAATGCAAGTACAATTTAACAAATGTTAACATTTTTCAAGCAAACCCTTAAGTTTTTACAACTTAAACGAATGAGTAATAATAGAAGTTCTCATCTTAATTGTATGTATCTCACTACTACATACAACTTTTGCCATAATAAAAATTGCAGTACAAGAAGTAGTAGTTTCATTCTTTCAATTCTTGGTTATTATTTTCCTATCTATTGCTAGTATAGACCAAAGAAGAGGGACGTGCCTCCTTGGAATTATTTCAGGGATTGGAGTATTAAATAAAATCAATGACTTGGAAATATAAAATCTATCTGACCACAATGCTTAAATAAAATTATTCATTTCTTTCAAAAAAGGGGAGACGACCTCACATTCATATATGAATGCAATGAGCTGTTACCTCAGAATAACATCTCTAACATTTGCTTCGGCTTGATTTATACATAATTGTAACCTTGTAAGGTATAACAAATGTTCTTTGCAAAAATTCCCAGGTGAACATTTTCCAATATAAAGAGGATGTTTTTTTTTTATTGACTTTAATATTACACTTTTATTTTCATCATTAAAACTTCCATTACTAATTTTTTGGAATAATTCCAAAAAAGTATTACTTAAGTATAAGAAGTCTAATCTATGAATTTTATAAATCTATGATGACTTATTTTACATTGCTTTATTATTAATATTAATTAGGAATTCCAATATTTGTGGAAATATTACTTACTCAAGTTAAATATATTATTTATTGGAGTTTACAAAATTTTTACCTATTTGTAGTATTAACCAGTTATTAGAATCATGATTGTATCTAGACATCAAGTTTTCAACAACAGTTGATGTTGATAAATTACATTACTTTTGTTCTTTTAGATCTACCATTCAAGTGAAATTGCAAGTTTCTAAGCATTCATTTGTGAATGCTATTGGAAAAATTGAAAATATTAGGTATTTAATACAATAATTAGAATATATGAACTTCCGAATGGAAGAAAGAATAATATTTATATAGGGAATTTGATTAGAAGAAATGTTTCTGTTTAAAAAAATAATCTTTTAATAGCCAGACAAAACTATTAGGAACTA
This sequence comes from Protopterus annectens, assembly GCF_019279795.1. Classification (NCBI taxonomy): domain Eukaryota; kingdom Metazoa; phylum Chordata; order Ceratodontiformes; family Protopteridae; genus Protopterus; species Protopterus annectens. The sequence continues at coordinate 220,813,311 of NC_056742.1, read as the reverse complement.
TTTGTTTATGACAGGTAGTAATATGTTATTTTTAAATAATATTACCTCATGTATTAGTTTCCATTTTGATTCATATGATGAATGTAACCACAATATGATGATTTTTACAGTAGCTGAAGTAGCATACAATTAAATATCAGAGAATCTTATTCCACAATAATTCCAACCTTCTGTGTGCCAATTAAAAGAAATCCTTGGCTTACTGGGAAGCCAAAGAAATGTAAGTAGAATGTTATTAATCTTTTTTTATGGAGATAATGTTAATGAACATAAAACAAGTAATATTTTAGGGAGAAGTATGATCTTAATTAACATTAAATGCTCTTCCATAATGAAAAAAATATTCCAACTTGTAACTAAACTTATAATTGTATCAATAACCTGTTGAAACTTCAGTTGTATCTTTTCCTTGCTATTAGACATAATGATGACATCAAGGTATTTAATTTGATAGATATTCCAATTGAAATCAGATTATTTTTACATGATTTTATTTTTAATTTCCTTTTGATTAATAATTTACTTATTTTGTTATGATTAAATTTAAAAATGTTGAAATAGTTTCATATTGTCTCATACAACTAATTATATGTTCTAATGCTTTTCTGCATTTCCTCTTATTAGCAGAATGTCATCCAAAAAGAATTGAATGTTTAGTTGCAAATCTTCTTCGATTTTTATACTGTAAATATTTTTGTTTGACCTAATGAAGTTAGCAAAAGGTTATATTGCTAGTGGAAACAGTAGTGGAGATAGTAGGAAACCTTGTTTACTACCTTTTTGTAGTTTAAAGGAATTAGAAAGAATGGAAACTACTTTGATGTAAGCTTTAGAATTAATGTAGAACTTTGAAATTAATGCTATTAACTCAGCTAGGAAGTTATATTCCTTAAGTGCTTTAAATAAATAAGGCCAACTGACTGAGTCAAAAGCTTTGTCTAAATCCGGACTAATGATATAAAGTTTCTTTTTTATTTTTATTTGCATAGTTTTAGTGTACGTATCCTTGTTATATTATCTTGTACCTGACTATTCATAATAAAACCTGTTTGATCAATGTTAAGTAATTTTGGTATTACTGGGTTAATTCTTTTTGCTAAAATAGACACAAACATTTTATAGTCAAATTTAAGAGTGAAAAGGGTGTATAAGAAGAACACTTTGTAGGATTTTTGTCTTGCTTTAGAACAGGTGAGATGAAATATTTCCATGATAGGGGAAACAACAGAGTAGTTTTTATTTCCCTGAAAGATTTTTCTAGTATAAAGAATGCATCATCTTGCAATAGATTATATAGTTTAGGTATAAGACCATCTAAACCAGAGCCTTATTATTTTTTAACTTTTTTAATTTGATATTTTATTTCTTTTAAATTTAAGGGTCTATCAATTTTATTTAAATGTTCATTTGTCACTTTATTCTTTGTATTTTCCTTTAGAAAGGTTCCAACTATCTCATTATTGACTAAGCTATTTGAGTTTTTATTTATATTTTCATAGAATATTCTAAAACACTCAAGAGTACCCCTAATATTGGTTTTCCTTTTATTTTTGTTACTTATTTGTATTGCATGTCTTTAATGCAATTTAGTCTATTCATTTTCTTAGATCTAGTATCAAGTTTATGTAAGCTTGATGGGTTCACTGAGTACGTTTGACATTTTAGTTTTTCTAGGTTTATTGACACTTTGTGATTCAGAATTTCAACATAATTTGTATTAAAATTTTTAGTTCTTACTGACTAATATTACATTTGTTAACTGGGAAAGTCCGATTTGGAACGAACCAATTTTCAGCGGAGGACTGGGAAGAAATGCTCCAGATGCATATCATTTGGTTTTAGGTCTAACTTTATTTTATCTATTTTATTTTGTAATGTATATAATTCTTTATCCCATTCTTTTTTTACCTACATAACAACATGCAATTGTATCATTTGAGTAAGCCTTTAGTGAGTCCCAAAGGATAATATAATTTACTTCACCATTTGTATTTATTTCTATAAAGTTCTTGATCTCATTTTCATATCACTCCTTAAATCCTTTTAGTTTAACAATGTATGCTGGTGGTCTTTTAGACGTATTAAGATTTTTTTTTTTAAATAATGTTGAATACAATAGCATTGTGATCTTATAATGAACATGACACTATGGACACTTGTCTTATATTTGAAATCAAATTGCCTGTAACAAAAAGATGATCAATGTCTGTCTCCTGTAACAAAAACATTATCAATATTTGTCTGAGTTCCATATCTATAAGAATAATGTGTGCATTGAAGAGATGTTACTTTTCTTAGTTTATGTATATCCTTTAAGTTCATAAGGTTTAGACAATCTGAAAGTGTTTAGCCGATGATATGATTCTAGGTGTCTTATTATCAGTGGTGTCCTTATCAGATAAGATACAGTTAAAATCACCAGCCATTATGACATAACCTTTGGTATAACAGGCTATAGTGTCTAGATAATTTTTTTGCATCTTTACCCCCAACCTCCAGAATCCAATATGACTTTACCAAAGTATATATTTTCCTATTCCATTCAATTATAACAATGCTTAGCATACTGTTTTTATCAACATAAGTGTCTAACTTCTACTAGAACTGTTGCTGAACTATAAGCTTTTGTACATGAGAATGTTAAGTGTATTTTATTGCAATGTTTCTGCCTGAACCATCTTCTATTTGAACTGTTGCTGTACTCTGATTTTTTAAACATGAAAATGCTACGTGGGTTTTATAGTAGTGCCTACTGAAGACTGTGTTTGCTCTTTATCTAAAGTATTTCCTTTCTTCCTTCTTTTCCCAGCAGTATAACCCCCCTGACCACCTGTAGGTCTGGGTTTTTGCATCCCATCCACAACTGCTATTTTCCTCTCCTACTTTAAGGAACAAAAGCTATCCCACCTTGTGGAACCTACACGTGGAAAGATAACAGAAAGTATGTCCTAGAGCTCCTGCTTGTCTTAATCTTTTTGTATTTTTCTTTCCCAGTGAATTTGTAAAACCCAAAGTCAGCACTGCCAGTAGCCAGCAGCTACCCCCCTCCTCCTCCTCTCCTCCAACTTATCTTATATTTCCCAATAATATCCCTAGCTACTTGCCTCTCATTTTAAACCACAAGTCCTGTAAGCAGCAATTATTGTGATATCTGCTGCAGTCATTAGGTGGCCCTTACTACTAGGGTTTTTCCTCTGGAAATTGCCTCTACCTAGCCAACTCTCTATCTCACCTACTGTTAACCCCTTCTGCTCCACTTTTCTCTTTCTACTTGCTCTGATACTTCTAGCTTCTACTTGCTCCTACCTCTTATCACCATATCTATTTACATCCCCTTGCCTTACTTACCTTCTTTCTGAGCACTTCACTGATTGTTTTCCACCTTCTTCTTTGGCTCTACCCGCTCCGTTCGCCCTGTGGGCTCACTCCGCTCCCCACCCTACCCCAATTCCCACCCACCCCCAGAAGTCCTACATTTACCTCAATAGAAACACACCCCTTTACACTTCCCCTCCAATCAAATCTCTATACAAATCTCCAATTTCACCACACCTACCTTGATCATAAATACCCTCCACTTTCTTAAACACTTTTCCTATCTCCTGCCCCACCCTCTCTAATTACTCCTATTAAACTTTACTTCATCATACTTCATCCTACTTCTCTGCAAACCTCCTCTGAATCCACTATGCCAACTTTATCTATCCATGTATTACTAAGACCACTCATCTTTATTCTATTATTTTCATCTCTTTTAACTTCCTACATCATAACTTCTTATGAATACTCTCAGACTATTTCTCCTCTACTGCCCTCTAAAAGTACCTCAACAAATACTACACCTTTAGCTTCATCCTTTATGCATTCACCCTCTCAGTCCATTTACCTTCTATCCAAATATCACAGACTAGTACACTGCAAGTTCAGAAAAAACTATACCAAAAAAACACGTTATTCACTATAATCTTAAACCACAGATATATCCTACTCTTCTCCACTTACTACAAGATGGCGATATTCACCCTAATCCAGGCCCACATCATACTATAACCAATTTAGAACAAAACCAAACTAAACCTTTATCTCTCTCTTGCTCTAAACCTCCTAACTCTTTGTCCATTGCCCATCTTAATATACGTAGCGTCTGTAACAAACTTGATCAACTCCATGCCCTTCTTGAAACTGAGAAGTTTGATATTTTATGCCTATCTGAAACTTGGTTAAAACCCTCAATTAAAGACATAGAAATTACCCCACCTGGTTATAGCATTATTAGACTTGATCGCACTAACAAGAAAGGAGGTGGGGTAGCCATTCTGCATAAAGCGAATCTAAAACTGATTCCTCTAGACCTCACTCTTACTCAAAATCCTTGTGCTGAAGTAATTAGCTCTAAAATACAACTCAATACCAATAAAGCCATTAACATCATCTGTGCATATCTCCCCCTGGAAATAACATCAACACCCTTGAAAATATACTCTACCAACTCTCTATCAAACTTCCACAGGAAACTCTAGTCCTAGGTGACTTTAATATAGATTGGCATTCCTGTAATAACACTTACCCTACCTCACATATCAGCCTCTCTGGCTTCAAACAACTTATCAATAGCCCCACTAGAATCAATAAAACAAACAGTAAGGCTACTACCTTAGACTGGATTCTTACTAATACCCCCCAGCAAACCTACCAAACAGGCATCCTTCCTGACAACCTTAGCGACCACTCACTTACCTTTATCATTAGAAGCAAAACAAACCTAACCTTACCCACAACTTTTAGAACTCTTCATTCAAAAAAAAATTTTAACCCTGATCAGTTTCAAGCTGAACTATTCCAATGTCATTGGGCCCCTCTAAAACATCTCCCACTCAACAAAGCTGTGGAACACTTCAACTCAACATTCCTAGCAATACTTAATCAACACGCCCCAAGTCGAACCATTAGAACTAAAACTAAAACTGCTCCCTGGCTAACCTCAAATACAAAGCATAAAATCACCCTCAGAAATAAATCTTGGCACAAGTGGCGTTCCACCAAAAGTCAAATAGACCACCAAAGGTTTAGAGAGCTTAGAAATAGTACTAAAAAAGCCATCCTAACAGACAAAAAGAACTATTACTTTCAACTTCAAAAAAAACACCAAAAAGGAACCTAAAAAATTCTGGTCCAGTATCAATAGTCTCCTGACCCCAGGCCAAATAATTACACCAAACCCTCAGGATTCTGACCCTGATAATTCCACACTAACAGCCAATAACTTTAATTCCTTCTTCACCAATTCTATACAAACTCTAGCCAACCAACTATCTCCTGATACTTCTCAACTACCTCCAAATACCTTAATAAATACCATTCCTCCCCTTCACCTACAACCTGTTTCTACCTCTTATATACAATCTCTCATCCAAAAACTCAAACCTACCACCCCTTCTGCAGACAAACTTCCTGCTGAATTCCTGCAACTAGCAGCAAAAGCCATTGCTTACCCTGTCTCTATCTTGATAAACAGATCAATAAAAGAAGGTATTTTCCCAACAATCTGGAAGATATCACATATCATACCCTCCATAAAGGAGGCAAATCTTACGACTTCTCCAACTATCGTCCCATAGCACTTTTATCCCCTTAGCTAAAATCACAGAAAAATGCATACATAAACAACTGCTCAACCACCTCCTCAAGAATAGCCTTCTAGCTGACACTCAACATGGTTTTAGACCTGATCACAGTACTACTACAGCCCTTCTCTCCTTCACCAACACTATTAACTTAAACCGTAACAACAATAAACTTACATCTTCACTTTTCATAGACCTTTCAAAAGCCTTTGACATGGTTAATCACACACTTCTCTTGCACACATTAAAATCTCTGGCCCTGGAGCCTTCTTCCCTTACCTGGTTCTCTTCCTATCTTGTAAATCGTCAGCAAGCTGTACTCTGGAAAAATTCTCTCTCTACTCTCCTTCCTATCTCTTTAGAAGTACCTCAAGGGTCTATCCTAGGCCCACTTCTATTTTCTATCTTTATTAATGACCTTCAATCATCACTACCCAATACTACCTGCATACAATATGCAGATGACTCCACTATAATCTGCACTGCCTCTTCTCAAACTGAACTCCAGTTTCAAACACAGTCTGCCTTCTCAACTGCTGAACAGTGGTTCTCCAATCGCTGTCTACTCCTTAACCCCAAGAAAACAAAATTATTACTCTTCTCACCTACCCGTAAATCTACTTTGATAAACTTCTGTATTACTTCAACTGACAACACCATAATCTCTCCTGACTCCTCAACTAAACTTCTTGGTGTTATTATCGATAATAATCTCAACTATGATTGCCACATCAACACCACAATAAAAGCTGTTAATAAAAAGATTGGATCCCTATACAGAATAAAGCCCTTCCTCACACCTGAATCTAGGATAACCTTAGCCCAAACACACCTTATCTCTACCCTTTTGTATGCTTCCTCTATTTACACTAATCTATCTAAAAGTAACCTTAAGAAACTTACTACATCTTATCACAATATTGCCCGCTTTGCCACCACCTCCCAATTTAGAGCTCACCACTGTATAAACCTAAAACAACTACACTGGCTGGAACTCCCTAACAAGCTCATTTTTCAACAACTCTTAATAGCACACAAAATTCTATACCAACCTTCTAAAACACCATCTCTTTCTAACCTCCTGACTCCTTATATCAACCTGAAACAACTACGCTCCTCTGATAAATCTCTTGTTAATATTACCAAAATTATGAATTCTGCAGGCAATTGCCTTTTCTCTAACTCAGTAGGTAAAATATGGAATAGTCTTCCATCTGGTTTGTCCTCTTTGCCTACTCTCCCACTATTTAAGAAACAACTTTCAATACATCTTAATAAATTCTGGCTTTGCTCTTGTACCAACCCAGACTAGCCTATAGACACCCTTATGTTTGTTATAAGCTTTTTTCATCCACTTGTATTCCATCTTCTACTTCAACTGAGATATTATCCCTTTATTGTAAATATTACTTAACTCACTAGAAAAAAAAAAAAAAAAAAAAAAACCCACAGGAATTGTTTGTATTTATGATTTGATACCTTATTATATTGTTTTGCTAGTTGCTAACCTATGGCCTCACTTCTTTCTGACCTAGAATGATTCTGATTAGTCAAGATCTTTAATATTTGTACTTACATTTTTTCCCTTTGTATAATACATTTGTACTTTGTCTTTTTATGTATTTCCAATAACTGTTTTTATCCTCTGGAGCTTTTCTCCCCGGGCCTCCACTGAAAATGGACATTAATCCAGCTGGACTAGCCCGGTCAACAAATGTAAAATAAAAAAATAAATAAAATAAATATTACATTAGGCATAACTGGAGAATCCTTCCACAGAATGAGTGTGGCTCTTTTTTTAGATGTGACAGCAGAGCCTGCCAAAATTAAACTGCTTTAGTGCTAATTTATTAACATCCTTATTGAATAAATTTATTTTTGCAAAAATACTATTTGAGCTTTATGTAACTTCAGGTATTTCAGCAGGCTTACCCTCTTTACTGAATTATTTAATCCACTGATATCAATAGATAAACACTGGAAATCAAAAATGTATACAAGAATATATTAATAAATATACATTCATGTAAAGAACTATTAAATATATCATTGTAAATGCAGCCACTTATAGTGAGCCAGAAGAAATAGCAAAGGTACTGGCCAACTTTACCCCTCTCTCCCTCTCAACCTCCCTCAGGAAATGCCATCAAATATAACTCCCACTGCTACCACTAGGGAACGGGTCCTTAAAACTCTCTAATGCCAACAGCACTGCATTAGTAGGCCCCAACAATATCCCAGAATGCCTTGTAAAGAGCATGAAACATGACCTATCAGGACATCTGAAATTGCTATTTAACTGTAGCCACAAAGCAAGCTTCATGTCTCATAAATGGAGAACAGCGACAGTTGTCCCTCTGCATATCTAGAGACCATGGAAACTACAGACCCATAAGTCTCACTAGTCTTATATGCAAAGCCAAGGAAAGTATGATCATGAAAATGATCAATAATGATATAGTAAACCTCCAGACAATGGACCAAACCCAGTTTTGTTTAACAAGGGCAGGTCATGCATTCTCATCCTGGTGGACTTCTTTAAAAAGGTCACCAGAGCAATGGATGAGGGCAAAATGGTTCACACTGGCTACCTTGACCTGACCAAAGCATTTGACATAATACTCCACTTGGGCATTGTTGACTAACTCAAGAGGTTATGAACAAACCCATATGTCACCCGGTGGATAGCCAACTGGCTCACAGACAGGACCCAGGAAGTAAGGTGCTACAGCCTGGTAAAATCCCCCTTTCCATTCTTTGTCATGTGTGCTAACCTTAGCCCTAACCCTGCTCCTGCTGCTCCTAACTTTAACAGTGATATTATTCAGGCAAATTATTTCTGAAGGTTGTGTCAGTGTTTTGAGTGATCCTAGAGGAACATGTTTTTTGCCTTTTTGGGCTTTATATAGTTTTGTTTTTCCTCAATAATAGTGAGTTTCAACAGATGCAGAAATCAATGTAATGAGCTTTGATATGTTTGCACTTCAGGTAATGGGAATATGTGTGTGTGTGTGTGTGTGTGTGTGTGTGTGTGTGTGTGTGTGTGTGTGTGTACACACACACACACAAGCATACATACATGCACTGGTTCCATTCATAAGGCTGAATGTCTGAAATACCGACACACATACAAGATTAACCTTTAAAGGGCAAAATACAATACACCTGCCTCCCTCAGCAGTTGCCTGAGATTGCAGTAGAGTGGGTACTGTTTTTTTTTTCCCTTTCCCCTACTGTGTTGTGATCTTGGAATTTGTATATACAATTATCCAGAGGTGTGATTGGGGTGCATAAAGAATGTTTTGTTTGTTTTTTAATTTTGTTTTTAGTATCATAATTAATTTTAACCTTTTCAAATCGATCTTTTGGGTGTCATTTTTTTAGGTATTTGACCCCTCCCCACACAATCACACATATCCATATATTATAGAAGTGCAAACACACGCACACAAACACGCATATATGTATATGCTGGTATGGTATCCCTGAGTGACAACTATGGAGTGTGTAGAGGTATGATGGTTTAGCATTGTCAGAGGGAGATTCTCTGCCACAAATCAATGTTGACATACTCCTTTTTTATAAAAATGAAGTACTGAGACAGTGCAAGCAAGTCATTGGACCTTTCAGACAGAGGGAGAGAGGTGAAGACCTGAGAGCATGAAAAGAGAGAGGCAAAGCTAGAAGCTGATGGGACAAGACTGAGATAGAAAAGCTTTAGATTTTAAATTGATATGTAGCGGTGTGCTATTTGAAATTTGCAAGATTAAAAACTCTTGTAGATGAAGTTTAACAAAAGCTTAACTTGGAACTGTTCAGTCAATAAGAAGGCATACTGTCTAAACTGCTAAAGAAAGAGGTATGAAACTAAGTGGAATTTTTTTTTTTTCCTGTCAACTACTTGGACATTTTGTTTTAAGAAAGCATGCCTTATCAGATTTTATGGGGAAAACATGAATTAAAAAATTATGAAGGCATAACATATGGATTATGCGAGCTAAATAAGAATGCAACAAAATGTAATATCTTGCACTGTAATAAGTTATGGATCACTGTACTGTATAGCAGTGATGATTTAGAATTTCAAAACGAATGTGAACAGCAGTCCAAACCAATCATACAACCTCCAGTTCTAATAAGTCAAATAAGTATACATAAACTGCACAACAAGAGGAAAAACATGTATTGGCCATAAAATAAAAACTATCATATAAATGATACCCCTTCAAACTAGATGCAGTCCTTAGAGACTTAGCCATTTTCATGGACAATGGACTCACATTTGGCCACCATGTAGTAATCATCACCCTTCTACCTAGTTAACTAATTACTAAAGGCATATGCTCTATGCCTACAGAAGTAATTGCCCCTCTCTATTCCTCCCTTAACATTCTCAATCCATCCATCCTCGACCTCTTTTTACTCATTTTGCACATGGGGTTGTGGTGTCACTTCAACAGTGACAATCATCTTGAGCCAAGGGTCACAATGCCAGGTGCCTAGCTCTGCTGCAGTAGTTCATCTGTACCACTCCCTCACACAAACAGCCAATTTAGAGTGTCCAGTCTACCTACTACATGACTTTGGAATGTAGGAGGAAACCAGAACACCCAGAAGAAACACAAGCAACTGCAGAGTGGGCATGCAGACTCTGCACAGAAGGCACCCTATTTGAGAATTGAACCAGAGAACCTCCTGCTGTGAGGTGACAATGCTAACCACTGCATCACCACAGCCAGCCCTTAACAAACATATAATAAAATATAATGCCTATTTCTGTCACGCATCTATCCAGCCATATTTTCCAATTAAAAAATATAAAACAAAAAAAAAATGAAAAATGAGTTTCATAATCTGCCAAGGGCATCTGAAATCTCACTTAATTCATTAGGTAGCAAACTGGCTAAAAGATACAGCCTATTCAAAATTCGTGGAACACGTTTATATAAAAGACTTATCACCTGTGGTGTCCCCTCCCCTCATCAAATAACACCATGTCCTCTCTTGCAGACTCTTTTGTTATCACATTTGTCTCTGACGCTGACGTATATTCAGTTGGGGATTCCTTGTGAAGGAATAATTCTGCAATCTGTTGTAACAAGTATTTTTCCGGGTCTATATCATGAGATCAACATCTTAAAATGTCGACTCTCAGTTGTTCGACACGAAAAAGTCAAACTCCAACTTTTCCGAATGGCCAAATCACCAATTTCTTTCCAATGGAAATAAATCATTTGGCCAAACACCAACGCCACACAAAAACATTGGCCGTTCGGGAAAGTTGGAGTTCGACATTTTTGTATCGAACAAATGAGAGTCGATATTTTAAGATGTCGATCTCATGATATACACCCTTTTTTTCATTATACTTTATTCTTCCATCTTGTGTTTGTCCATTTAATTTCAATGGTTTGTGATCCATTTCCTGAATATGTGTCAACCTGTTCAATATAAGAGAAAGTGAACACAACACTCTGCATTATCACTAGTACCACTTATTTTCTACAGCTTTTTCTTCACCTTTCAGCACTCAGCTTGCATGGGCACTTGGTGTATACTGTTACTGACAGCAGAGTTGTTTAATGGAAACAAAGTAAGACATCAAGTGACCACATCAAGTGGCTTGCATTAATCAGTCTTTTAATTACATTCAGTATCAGAAAGTGTACCTCTGTTCATCAAAAAGTAGCAATTTTTAAGTTAAACTGCTCAAAAGCACTATGATAGTAGAGAGTCTATATTAAATGCTTGAAGAGGTGTTCCATTGAATGCCTCTTCATAGACACGTAATCAGTGACCTCACTAAACCGCGAACATTCAAAAGAGTTATTTCTTTCAATGCACTAAAAACACATGCACATAATTTCAAACATAATGTGGGGGGCTTCACGCCCCACACCCCCTAAACCCCCCTAACTAAATATACCAACTCCGAGATCACACTACAGTGGGATAAAGGGCAATGTCATGGCTCAGGACAAGCGATTTTTTTTCCCTGGGAAAAAAATCGGTTACCTAAGCCTTTGCTATTTTTGGATTTCGGTCTGTATGTGTCAGCAAAACGGTATTCGTTGTAATGTTGTTTTGCTGATCTAATATAGACCCATAGTAGAACAACTTTGCATAAGTTTAGTAATGTAATCTGGTATAAACAGTAATAATCTTATTTTCAGAGGATACTTTTAGAGGAGGTACATTTTTGATAGTATTAACTTTCTTTGCATCATAAATTCACAGATTAGAGCTTATTACATTAACATTTTTCTTTTCTTAATATCAGTTCATGTTGAACAATTTTTGAAACACTGGATTGATGAGTACATCCATTATATGGTATCAAAAACTAACAAAAACATGATGTACTGTATAAAATTAACCAAGATACCCCTCTCTGTTCTTTTTGTCTTTCTCTTACTGTACCATACCTCTTCCATCTCTAGCAATGGCCTTGTTAGCCTCTCTGCCTAGTTTACTAAAAAAGTTATAATCTCTTTTTGACCTATACTATGTATGCATGTGCAGCTGATATTAGCCTGTGATTGAAATAATTTTCTGTGCGGCATAATTTTATTTTTACATTTTTTAAATCGTTTTAATGCTAAAATTACATGTTTTCTTATATAGTTTAATTTTCCTCAATAAACACATCACTTATTAAAACACAGGGCTTTTCCTCACAATAAATCTACTGAAAAAGGTCTAGAAGCCCAGTTGGACAATCATAGTTAAATGTGACGTAAAATAAAATAGCAATATACTAATTTAAACAAATAAACAAATAGTGATATGCATGTGGTTTCCCAAATATACTTAGATCTTTATTGAAAATTTTCACATTAGATATGTTCTGCAGTTCTTGTACCTCATTTCCTAAATGTATCTTTATTAAACATTTTATAATCCACATTTATACACATTGTCAACATATTTTGACTCAAAATCCTTAGACAGTATCACATTTAGTGGTAAAAACAGCCTTTCTGTAGTTAAAGACACATTCTTGCATTCATCATCATCATCAACCCCCTCACTTTCCTGCCATTAAACTACTCTGTACATCATTTACACATATAACATTCATGTAAACTCATATTATAACACTATAACATTCATGTAAACTCATAACAATATAGCATTCATGTAAACTCATATTATAACACTATAACATTCATGTAAACTCATAACACTATAACATTCAAGTAAACTCATATTATAACACTATAATATTCATGTAAACTCATATTATAACACTATAACATTCATGTAAACATTCATGTAAACTCATATTATAACACTATAACATTCATGTAAACTCATATTATAACACTAGTTTCAGTTAAGGAATTTCCCTTACCCTCCTTTTAAGAAGACAGACATTATCTTGTATATTTACTTAACACATTTATCTACCACTAACAACCCACATGACAAACTAACTCATTTTACTTTTAGATTCCCAAGCCTATCAAGTGGACTGTCATTTCCTTGATATTATCCTGGGATAAATATATTGCAACAAATTATCTTCTTCTTTAACTATATCTTTTCATTCTGCTTACGATTTATGATTACATGGAAGAACTATATACTTCTTCTCAACCCTTTTTTATATTACAAGTCTGGTATTCCTACTCCTTTCAAATATATCCATAACCCAGCAATTTCTTTCTTATCGAGCCCACTCAGATACATTTATCACTTCTAGTGAGGGATTGTATATACTGAGTTTGCTGTCATCTTCGTAGTGCTTTCCATGTTTTAAATATGTAACTTACCAGTACCAGATAAACAGCTCTGATCCTTTTCAGTGTATTCCTGTCGATCATACACCTTGAGAGAATCAAACCTAAAATCCAAAATCCCGAGTTTTCCTTATTTGATAACTGACTTCTAGTTACCTGATATATTGTTTCTATTACAACCCTCCCAATCATACACACACACATTTCTAGAGTTTAAGCAACTCCATGTTCTACGTGGATAGTCTGTCTCCTCTGCCTGGCATCCCCAGCAGAATGACATGGCCGACCATCCTTACATAAATTTCGCAAGCGGTGAATGTTGCCACATATGTATTGGTTTAAATATTATGAATTTAACAAATTTGGGATATTCCTGGATGTATGCTGTCTCATCCTACTGTTCCACTGCTCTAATTCTATAGACATATTTAGCATTTCACTCCATGTCTCAAGTATAATGTTTAAGTACTTATTCTGAGAACTGTCCTGTAACTCATGGAAAAAAATAATATTCTCTATCCCTCTTTGTATTCCTCTCTACCAATTGACCACTTCTTCATGTGCATCCATTTTCGGTACTCTCCCAGTCTATCTTGTATTTGATGAATTTGCAATGCTTCTAATTCTAAATGCTGCCAAAGCCAGGGTGCATGGTCTGCAAACTACATTTCAGAATAATATAAATCAACATTGTATTTTTTTTATCCCACATATCAGTAACATATCAGTAACATAACATTTCCAGTCTACTGTCTATTTTGTCCAAAAATTGGGCTTCCACCTATTTTACCATTCTCAGTACCCCATATGTACTTCCTGTAGCATATGTCTCTTTCAGACTCTTGCCATTCCCATACCTTTATTTCCACCCACTCCTCCCATCCTCTGAGATCCCACATCCACATGCCTTGTGATTGCATATTGTTGCTCCGCACTTCTTTTAATATTACATTCTCCATTGTCCCCATGTTACTGTAGAGTCTAGTTTTGATCTGATATAGTGGCATTTCACTACTGCATTCTGTTGAAATCAGGAAGAGCTCCCCTTATCCGTATCTGTATTCTGGTGTGAGTTCCATCTAAAAAAAAAGCTGATATTAAAGTCTGTTATTTGTTTAAATATCATATTAATGAAAATGCAGGAGGTACCTTTAAAAAAGCATAACTTTTTGAAGAATATACATTTCAATTATTTGCCCAATAGTAAAGAAGGGAATTTTTTTTCTTCCTCTTCTGTCCTCTTCTATCCTCAAATGTTATCTCTCAACTCTCTGTGGAGTGGCTTTGTATTAGTTTTTAAGATTCTAGTTACATCATAAGTCTTTATCCCTAAATATGAACAAAATGTTACCAGGCAGTTTTACCTTTAGTACCTCCACCACAAATGACTCAAGCTCTGCCTTAGTAACATCCAACAAGGGGAAGGTTAAAGTTTTATGTTCATTCATTTTCAGCCCACTCATAGTTTAACTTGAAGAGCACTTTTTGTGCAAATTTGATATTATTTTCAGGATGTAAAAGCAACAATACACAATTGTCTGAGAACTACATTGAAATCAAGGGGTCCGCAAACCTCATGTTTTTTTTCCCCAGATGCATGGTAACAATTATATAGCTATAATATATAGTAAGGACAAAAGATGATATCCTTGCCTCATGCCCCTAGTTAAGGGCTATTGTCTGTGATAACCGTCTATTTTTAGAAACAAGTGCTTTGAGGTTCTTGTACAGTAATTGATATTGCAAGATGAAGTTACAGTAAGACATTTGCTTTAAGTTTATTGTTTCAGAGCTCTTGAATGTTAGTTTAAGGGGAGGTGATTTAACTAATAGAATTGAGTACAGTGAACTTAAGTGGATTACAAATTTACAGGCAGACAAAAGCCCTAGGTTAAATGACTGCTTGTCTTTAAAACTTGTGCTCATATCACATGGTTTATTCCATTGTCTGGTTCGGTTATGTCACTGTTTTATGAATGGAATAGTACTAGATGTTAAGTATTTTACAGTGCAGTTGTAGTCATGTGATGGTAACTGCTAATTCCATTGGTTTTGTGATCTGTTTTAATGTATAAATTGGTTTGAAATGTTTTATATGGTATGAAGAAGTGGCTGTTTGCCATGAAAATGCTTACCATTGTATTAAATAAATATTCTACATGGTTTTAGCCATGGTGGTCTACATTTCCTGTTTTTTGCATTCATTGTTGTGGATTTATACGACCTTTGCCCACTGGTGTTGATATTTATATCTAGTCTTCAAAGGGTTGCAAGATTAATGATGGAACACCTTGGATATCATCAACAAGCTAATCATAGTAAATATAAATACTTACTTAACCTGCTGGGTAGCAAATTTCAGCACAGATAGAACCCAACAATTATGATTGTGGTACACATCTTTTCTAAAAGGCTTGTTTATTGTGAGCTATGCCAGGGCATAATACTGGGGCTGCTCCTATTTGATGTTTACTTCTCAGATGGATATTCTCATTTTATTGGCCTATACATGACCATGTCAACATACGACTGAAAACTATATAACTGTCACGTCATACAAATGGGATTAACACATAAAATACATGATGCTGTGACCTTGGTCAGAAGCTAGTATTGTTTTCCATGGAAAACATGAACACCAATGTGCCTACCAAATAAACAGCACCACACTGAAAATTTAAATAGTTATTAGGAATTTGAACATTTTTTTGCAAATGGTGAACTCTTCATCTACCACCATGTATCCACAAATGTTAAAAAAATATATATTACATCTAGCCTAGCGGATTACCAAAGGTATGTATGTATATGAATATATATATATATATATATATATATATATATATATATATATACTCAGTCCAGTGATATTCTCACCGCTTCTTACTTCTATCATTTTATATCTTTTTTTTTTAACATGGAAGACTCAATCTGTCCTCACTAAGAAAAATCAAACGTCTGAGGTCCATGACCTTTGCATAATGCCTTAAATCTCTCTATTTTTTTCTGTTTCATATTCTCTCTGCCTAGCCTGCAAGGCCATAAAATAATCCATCCTTGAGCAATCCCCTAGGGGTTTATAAAGCATGTAATACCGAAGACATTGATAGAAGACAGCTAAACCTCCAATGTAATATAAGCAGAACCTGCTACTGGGTACTACCTCTCCAAATTTTTTTCTGTTTGGGAACAATCACCCCTTTCATATTAAATTAAGTAGCTCACTCATCCTGTTCTAATGTTACATGTATAAATGGATGGGTAACTGTAAATGCACACCATATCTGGTCGTACATGTAAAGGGATAGCAAATAGTGAGAAATGCAGTAACTAGTCTATAAATGATCTACCTATTAAACTGTACAGTAAGTATCTATAAATACATAAATGTGTCAATTCTGTACTCAGGATATAATTTCTGCTAATGGTATCCTGATATAAAGTTCAACCTCAACAAGTCTATTGTGGTGTTCCTATCTAAAATTGTGTTATCAAAAGTTCTATCTCTGGATAGAAGAGCGTATCATCTTTCTAGAATTTTTTTGTTTTTTTGCTATAACACCTGAAGAAATTTGGTGCAGGACCAATTTCTCTTTTTGTAACATGAGTATCTTCAGATTTTTTCAGCATTCATACGTAGTTACTAGCCATGCAATCCAGGAGATCATAAAGAAGCTTAGCTCAAATTACCAAATGCTCAAAAGCACTGTTTGGTTAAATGACTTCCTTAAGGTCATACAGTAGGAAATGAAGGTTGAAAAATTCAAATCATTAGTCTTGGCACAGGCAGAAGCTTATTGCAAGTCAATGTTTAATCATATGTGCTAACTGCCATACTACATAATTTTATATGCAATATTACCTTTAGTATGGAGGAAGGACATTTTTTTGATCATTGCACATCTGTAGCTTAAATGAATAAAGTATTTTAGAATGCTTTCCAAAATCACCAATGTCTTTCTTGACTACTGATTTCACATTGACTTGTG
Source organism: Protopterus annectens (assembly GCF_019279795.1). Taxonomy (NCBI): domain Eukaryota; kingdom Metazoa; phylum Chordata; order Ceratodontiformes; family Protopteridae; genus Protopterus; species Protopterus annectens. The sequence continues at coordinate 220,795,956 of NC_056742.1, read as the reverse complement.
CATGTGGATGTCAGTTAAAAAAATAACAAGAAATGCAGAAAAAATTGTAATTGTCATAATAAAAGCAATCAAAAATAAAGTTCTTTAATAATAAATTAAGTGCTTTTGTGTTATACTCTGTGACACTTCATCAGAATGAAACCAAATTCATCAAAGACCTCTAAATATCTAAAGTAACCTAAACACATGATCTAAAATCACAAACAGCCTGACTCCAAAAGACTTGCTCTCAGTGCAAGTGACAACATACACTGAGAGTAGGCTGAGAACAGGTCTTTTGGTATATGACTCCTGGTGTAACGTTCATAGGTTCATGGGTGTTTACTAGGCTAATGACCACAAGGGTCTTTTTAAGCCTAGCCATGCATTCTAACTCTATGACAAGTTCTGGTACCTTTGATAAGTGTAAGCAGGGGATTGGTAGATGGAACAGTTACAAGCATGGGCCTGGGAGATGAACCATTTTCAGGTTGTCTGTGTCCATTAGAGATATAGGTGGCAAGCCAGGGATGAATTTCATGTTCCCCACCCACTTGTCTAAGTTACAGTTGAACTGGATTAGGGAGAAACTCTGCTTCACAGCAGGTCCTTTTTACATCACAGGCAAGGTTTAAGACTTTAGAATGGATAATTCTGGTGCTGTTTGTTTTGTGGCTATGTAGGAGGTCCATCAGAGTGGGGTCTGATAATGTCCTGTATGCCAGGCATAGATCTCTCCTCAACAGCCTGTGGGATACAGAATATAGGGATCGGGCTTTGAGGTGGTCTACACTGGACATTTTGCTTACACCTCATATTCTTTTGGTGATGAACCTCTATAGACATTCTAATTGCTGGATATGCCTGGTTAAGTTTATACCAAAAGGGGAACTGTACTCAATGATAGGTCTGATGAATGTTGAATACAGTGGAACAATGACTTCCTTGGACCTAGATGCCATGCCTTTGTTTATAAGTTGAACAAAATAAAATTATTTCTTCACTACTGTAGACATGTAACGATCAAAGGCTAGATTACTGTGAATGTGTGTCCCTGAGTTCCTGACTACTGGGTCAACTCTAAGGGGTGAGTTATCAATATGATAGTTATAAGGGGAGGATGAATTCCCGAAGGATACTATTATGCATTTCTTGGCATTTAGTTTTATTCCATGGCTCTGACCCCAGTTGTTTGTCTATGTCAACCCTTCCTGGAGAACATCCATGTCAGTGTGGGATTCAATGACCACTCCTAATTTCAAATCATCTGCAAATTTAGTCAGCCAGAGACCATTGACATTGGCCTTAACTTCAGAGAAGTAAATGCCAAAAAGTACCAGTCCAAGAACTAATCCCTGAGGTTGGCCTCATTGTAGAAGTGGACTCCCCAATTCTAACTTCCAGTGTCTTGTCTATGAGTCAAGTGGCTATCCACCTGGGGATACCTCTCAACCTCTCAGTACAAGAAATCTGGACAAAGCCAAAAAAAATGGGGGGACAAAGGCCCAAAATAGGGACATAATTTAAATATTGCTCTTATAAACATAGAAAGTTGCTAGAATAACAGGTTTTGCATTATTATGTATTTTATGAATGATGTAAATTTTGAAACTCAAACATCTGTCATTATTTAGTATTATTTAGGGACTTTAATCATTTATTTATTTTATTTATTTGACACTTGTTGGCCAGGTTGGTCCATCAGGGCTGAGGCCCTTTTTCAGTGGAGAACCTGGCAGATAAGCTCCAGAGTTACAAAATATACACAAGTTACAAGAATAAAAACATTTGCTAATAAACAAAAAAAATATCTAACAATGTAAAACAAGTATGCAATGATAATACTGATTACAGCTTATAACATTGTTGGCTAGCTATGTATATAAGGCAGGTAGTCCAGGAGAGATTGAATTTAAAGTAGAGACAGAGGAAGCTAGTAAGGAGTGATTGGGTAGCAGAGAAGGAGAGATAAGAATGCAGCAGTAGTTGTTTACCATTCTACTAGTGAAGAGATATAGTAAAGGACAGTTAGGGGTAGGATTAGGGAAAAGGTTTAGTGGGGAAGAAGGGAGGGTGAGTTTGGAAGGAGGTAGTGTTAGGTACTAGTAGGAGAAAGAGAAGTGAGAGATTGGGCTGGAGAGGAGGGTCAGTCAGGGGGCAGAGAACAGAGGCAGAGTTTATTTAAGCTAAGGTGATTTCTCACAGTCTTTTTGAATAAAAGTTTGGATGTAATGTTACATATGTCCAGGGGGAGTTTATTCCAGTGTTTGGTGGGGTAATAGCTGCACAGGTTTTTGCCTATGTTCAGTTTGGGTTTGGTTATGGTCAGAAGGTGTTGGTCAGAGCTCCGGAGTGACCTAGCTGGGGTGTAGGATGAGATGATGGGAGATATTGCAGGGCAGAATGTGGGCTGGTGTAGAATGGAATGGATTATTTGGAGCTGGGAGAGAGTAAGGTTGTGAGGGAGCTCTAACCATTTCAGTTTTTATAGAGCAAGACAGTGGTGAGAGGAGTAGGGAAGTTCAGTGGCAAATTTTGCTACTTTGTTAAAGGTGGATTCAAGTTTGGTCGTAAGAGAGGTCTGCAGGTTGGTGAGAATCTGCAAGTCATAGAGAAGGGTTGGAAGAAGGTAGATATGTGATAGAGCAATTTTTGCTTGAGGGGAGAGAAAGGTTTTGTTTCTGTAAAGAAGGCCGAGTTTTTAGTGGGTTTTCTTGATGTTTTTAAGTACATGTTTGTCAAATTTTTGCTGGTATTCAATGATAACCCCAAGTAGTTTAGTGTGATTATCCACCATAATGGGAGTGTTGTTGTGGGAGGAGATGGAGAAGTTTTGTTTCAGGTGGGTCATTGTTTTTGGAAGAAAGAGAAGGAGTTTGGTCTTTTTGGGGTTTAGGATTAGATGGTTTTGGTTGAGCCAGGTCTCGACAGACAAGAAGGATTCCTGAGTTTTAGAATGGAGTAAGGGAAGTGTGTCTGCAATAGTGATGCCTGTGGAGTCATCAGCATATTGCATTAGGGATGAGTGAGGAGTAGAGCTAGATAAATGATTGGTGAAAATGTTGAAAAACAGTGGTCCTAGGATTGGTCCTTGGGGAACTCCCATTAGTACTGGAAGTTCTGGGAGAAAGCTGAATCCCATTTGATGGACTGGGAGTGGTTAATAAGATAACTAGCCAACCAGGAGATAGTGGTAGGGGATAGGTATAGGTGGTAGAGTTTCTCTAAGAGTAATGGGTGGTGGACAGTATCAAATGCTTTTGATAGGTCAAGAAAGAGACAAGAGGCAAGTTTATTTTGTTCCCAAGCTTGAGCAATAATATTTATGAAAAAGATGAGAGCTGTAGAAGTGCTATGGCCAGGATGGAAACCATGTTGGGTGGGAGTAATTAAGTTGTCTTGGGTGAGGTGCAAGAGAATTTGTTTGTGTACACATTTTTCCAGGATCTTGGACATTGGAGATAGTATTGTGATAGGCCTATAGTTAGTAAGTTCAGTGGAGTTACCTCCCTTGTGGATAGTTATAGTGTAAAACTTCTTCCAGATGGCTGGGACTGTAGCTTCAGTAATAGATCTGTTTATGAGGATAGTGATGGGTAGGGCTATGGAGTTAGCAGCTAGTTTTAGAAATAGTGGAGGGAGACCATCTATGGAGGGATAGCAAGGTATAAGCTTGAGGAGCAGTAATTTTATGTAAGAGGTAGATACTGTTTGTAGGTTGAAAGTTGGTGAGGGGTTAGGGTGATTAGGGGGGAGGCAGGTAGGGTGGTGTTGGAGTGGTTCATAAGTTTGCTAATGGACTCTATGAAGTAAGAGTTGAAGCTAGCACCAGTTTGGAGAGGAGTAAGTGTGGGGTTTGGTTGGGGGGTGGATGGGATTCCTGAATGTAGGACATGGTTTATAGTATGCCAGAATGTTTTGGGGTTGTAAAGGTGTGATTTAGGGGGTTAGTATAGTAATTTTTTTTGTCGTCTTTGTTTGATTTCTTAGCCTGGTTGCGAAGTTGTCTGTATTGTTGTATTGTAGTTGAAGGGGCAGTTTGGTTTTGATCCAGAGTTTCCATTGAGTGTCTCTCTGTGCCATTAGTGAAAGAGTGGAGGGAGTAAGCCAGGGAGACAGAGTGGATTTAATCCTGATCTTACTTAAGGGTGCCAGGGAGTTTAAAATGCTTAGGAATGTGTTGTTAAATCCCATGACTGCTTCCTCAAGGGGTAAATCTTTGAGAAAGCTCCAGTCAATAAGAAAGAGCTGATAGTTGAGTTTGATTGGGTCAAAGTTTTTTACCTTATGACAGGTTTTAATTATGTGGGGTTTGAGTGTGTGTTGGGTAAAGCTGAGGACTTTGGTAGGAGAGGGGTTGCTAAGGGTATCAGGAAGGGTTTTGGGGAAGTGATATTTGTGAGGATGGTATATAAGGATCCAATCAAGTATGGAGGAGTGGATGGTGGATTTGGTGGTGTAGGTTGGAGTTGTGACTAATTGGGAGAAACCATGTAGGTTTATGGAGGTAGTGGGGGATATGGTTGAGAGTGTGGACCAGTTGATATTAACATCTCCCATTACAATAGTCTCATTGTGGAGGTCTGAGGTGAGAGTGGAAAGTAAATTTTCAAGTACAGTCAGATTATCACTGAGTGGGATGTAGAGGGCAGCTATGTATAGAGAGTTGTGGCAGTTTATTCTGTAGTTGGCCAGAAGGAGTTCAGCAGGGGAATTGGGGGGAGGGGAAGGTATAGGAGTATGTGTGAGGTTATCTCTGTACAGAATTGCAACACCACCTCCTTTTCTTTTTGTTCTGTCTAGTCGAAGGATGTTATAACCCAGAGAGAGCATGTCCCTATCGGGGATGTGAGGTTTTAAACAAGTCTCACTTCTTTTTTCGGCTTTTTCCCGGTTAGGGGTCACCAAAGCGGATCACCTGTCAGCTCATGATTGGCAGTGGATTTTTACGATGTCAAGGTGCCAGTCTGACATCCAACCTTCCACAGAAGGCACACACATGCACGCACTCACACCTAGGGCCAATTTAGAGTGTCCAATCCACCTACAGCATGTCTTTGTGATGTGGGAGGAAACCGGAGCACCGGGAGGAAACCCAAGTGACCAGAGGGAGGACATGCAGACTCTGCACAGAAGGCACCTCAGCCAAGGATCAAACCGGAGAACCTCTTGCTGTGAGGTGGCAACACTAACCGCTGCACCACTGCGGCCACCCATTTTAACCAAGTTTCACTAAGAGTTATTATATCTGGAGAGTGGTGTGAGATCCAAGAATGGAAGTTACTTATTTTATTTACTATGCTTCTCAAGTTGATGGTGGGATATTATGGTTGGGGTGGTGGCATGTTTGAGGGTAGACACTGCGGAAGCAGGTTGAGCTGGGCCAGGGTTGGGATGTATGTCACATGACAGCAAGAGAGAGAGGAGAGAAGGAATTGTGTGAGGTTTGGGGACAAGGAGTAGGAGGCACTTGGGTTTTCCTTTATTGTGAGTTGATTTGCTTGAATTGTGTTTTATGTGTGGAGTTAAGGGAATGCAACCAGTGCAGGGCATTGAGTTTAGGAATGAGTGAGGCAGTTGTGTGAAGGTGGGTGGACAAGTAGAAGTGGGTGAGTGAGAGAAAGGCTCAAGGGGAATGGTGTATAGGTGAGGTTGTATAAAATTGTAAGAGTGGAGGTAGCTAGTAGTGTCAGAAGAAGGGAGTGGAATAGCATAGTGGGTTGTAGATTAGGTGAGAGGTACTAGTGTGAGAAGGGGGATATATAAGAAGGAGTGGTTTGACGTAGATGTTAGAGGCAGATAGAGTGAGGAAGAGGGGTAGGGGATGAGGTATACTGAGTATAGAGTAAAGTAGGAGGAGGAGGGTGTAGTTGGAGGAGGATGGTGGTGAGAGGGATGGGAGGGGCAGGGATGGTTGGGTGGGGCTTGGGGGTATGGTGAGGAAGGGTTTAGTAAAAAGGAAATTATGTCAGGGGTGGGTGGGAATGGGGTAGGGTAGAGGAGTGGAGTGCGCCCGCATAGTGAACAGAGCGGGCTGAGCCAAGGAGATGGAAGAGCAAGTCAGTGAGGAACAATAACTGAGCAGAGTAGCAGCACAGTTCAGAACAGGCTCAGTCTTCAATGACTTCCCAGAAAAACACAAATTTTCTGAGAAACCAACCAAAAATACAAAAATCTGGATGTTCTGCAAAAATCTATACAGTTGAGAGGTATGATATGGGTTTGTACCTAACTTCTTGAGTTTGTCAACAATGGCCCAGTGGGATATTGTATCAAATGCCTTGGCCTGGTTAAGGTAAGCAGTGTGAACCATTTTGCCCTCATCAATTGCTTTGGTGACCTTCTCAAAGAAGTCCACCAGGTTGAGTATGCATGATCTTCCCTTGAAGAAACAAAACTGGATCGGGTCCAGTGTCTAGAGGTCTGCTATATAACTACTGACCATTTCCATGATAATTCTTTTCATGGCTTTGCATGTAAGACTAGTGAAACCTATGAGTATGTAGTTTCCAGGGTATGTAGAAGGCTCACATTTGTGCAGAGGGATGACTGTTACTGTTCTCCATTCATGAGGCCTGAAGTCTGTTTGGAGGTTACAGTTAAATAGTAATTCCAGAGTGCCTGATAGGTCATGCTTCATGCTATTTAGAAGGCATCCCTGGATATTGTCTGGGTCCATTGATGAAGTGTTCTTGGACTTGGAGAGAGAATTAAGGACCTTTTCACTAGTGATACCAGGTGGAGTTAATATTTGATGGTATTTCCTGAAGGAAGGTTGATGGGGAGAGAGGGGTAAAGTTGGAGCAGATTTTTTTTTTGGCCAGTAGGTTTGCTATATCTTCTGGCTCAGTATAGGTGGCTTGCCAATGTGGTTTTCCTTGTCCTGGGAGGCCAGATTTACCTCAAATTTGTCTTTGGTAAACTTTATTTGTCCTCTGAGATTTTGTTTAGTTTGATAAGATGTCTTTTATCCTGTTGGGTGCTATACCTCCTAATTATAGTCCTGATTTTCTTCCTTCTGTTATATAGCCTATTGATTTTGTGATTCCACCATGGTGGCTTATTTTTTTAGTTAGTTCTGTATTTCTTCCTGGTGGATAATGCTCCCTCTATGTGGCTATTAACATGCTTGCATAGGGTTTCTGTGAACAATTCTACATAGGCAACAGTGTTCTTGGGGTTTATAGGGGCTTGACATTTTCCCAGGTTAACATTTAATAGCAAGACATTAGCCTTAGAGTATTTCTTGAATACTCCAGGGTCAGCTGGGGCCCAGGTTTTATTTTTACTTCGAAGGAGACCATTTTGTTGTCTGACCTCACCAGAGAAGACACTACACTAGGGGGTGTGCAGCATTCTCCAATATTAGTAAGGACCAGAGCCAGTATGGTTGCACCACTGGTTGGTGTATTGACAATCTGATCCATGAAGTTTGTGTTTACAAAATCCAGGAATCTCTGCGCCTGTACATTTGGTGTCATATAGGATTTTCAATTAATAATGGGATAATTAAAGTCACACATAAATATGCTATTACATTGGATGGTGAGCTTTTCCAGTAAGTTTAAATACATGGTATGGGTTTTCTGGGTTATAGAAGGGGACCTATAGCTTGCAAGGAAGTGGTATTAGATGGTATTGGATTTTGCATATGGTGATTTGAACATGGAGTAGCTCAAGCGCATTGACCTGTTTTACTGGCCTTGAGATTATTTATTTTTAATGTAAATCGAGACACCTGCACCTTTAGTCCCTGTCTGTCTAGTAACTCATCTAAATGTGTGGAAGGCATTATAACCTTGCATTGTCAGTGTGCCTTTCATGGCTTTAAACCATGCCTTAGTGACCACACAGATTTCAGCACTCTCTAGCATGAAGAGACCTTGTTTTTAGATAGGCATTTCACTGACGTAAGTTACTTACATAGAGAGCAAGTGTTTCAGAATCATGACAGAATTATACTGAGAGTAAATCTTTTTTACTCTGGCTAAAATGCTTTTGTTTTTGTCTATCTTCCATATTTTAAATTACACTTTACATTCACATGACCTTTAAACCAGGATATTTTCTAGCATTTAAATATACTAACCATTCCTATTTGTTCTTCTCTAAAACTGTATTATAATGCCATCCCATACTATCATACTGTAAAATATTAGTGAAAAAATACACAGACCTTTTGAACTGTCTTGTACAGTTATAAGTATGCTTGGCAAGTGTATTTCTCCTATCCCTTATTTTTATTTTATAAAATCCTCTTTAATTCAGTCTTGAAATTTCTTGGTAGTTTTTCCAACCTAAAAGCTGCAACTCAAGCATGTTGCAACATGAACCACAAAAGAAGTATTACAGTCAGCCTTCACGTCATTCCATAATTTATTTGCAAATGTAACATTAGAAAATTACCATAAGGGGGCATGACCAAGATGGCTGAGAGGAGTAACTGGTGAAAATTCTGTTATGGAAAACTTTTTTCTGACAGACAGTTTAATTAAAAATAAGAACTTGGAGATACTTGATAAATTTTTATATTCAATAATAGAAAGAGAAAAGATTTATAGTTTGAAGCTCTATAAAAGCTATAATTTTCCTGTAATTACTTCATCTGCTTGACTAAGGAATGAAAGACTACAACATGACCCACTCAGAAAAATTGTACTCAGGATTCTTCTGTTAAAAAAAGACATCCAACAGCAATATCTAGTATGCAGGATGTAGCAATAAAAATGGACAACCTAGATACTAACACAGAAAGATTTAAAGAATTCAGGAAGAAGATGGATCATTTATAAACTCTTATGAAGCAAGATAATGTACAAAATTAACAGAACAGAAGAATAACTGAAGGTGAGTCACAAACTTTATTCTTTTTAAAACAAAATAACTGGCTTATAGGTAAAGTTGATGATTTAGAAAATCGATTGAGATGAAAACATCAGAATATATGGCATACCTGAAAAATATAAGGGAGACAACATTATAAACTTTATAACCTGGATACATAAAAATTTGTACTTAATTGAAACTTTATCTTTTTGATAGAAATGGCTCATAGAAATTTGATAACATCTCCAAAAAAGGAAACCTCACCTCCACATTCAATAATAATTAAATTTATGCCCAGCATATAAAAAGTTCCAATAATAAAAGCAGCACAATCTAGCCCACCTATTAATATAGGTAAGCATATTATTAGGTTTGAAAATAACTAGGCCAGTGAAGTAATGAGTAAAAGGAAAACATGCTTGCCACTGATTAATGAACATAAAATAATAATATTAAAGCTGCTTTATTGTTTCCCAAAAAGACAAACATCATTCTACATGAAGGAATCAATATTTGACATACTGAAAGAGACATCAACATTTGTTAACAAAAATAAAATTCTCAATAACACTGAAGGGATAGACTGGGATGCATCATCCCTCAAGAGACAGAGTGAGTTGAATTCATAGAAAACTACTTTCAAGTTAAAAAGCTTAAAAACTTTTATTTACTAACTACATAAATAGGATTTTTTAGGACTATAACCTTCAAATCAAATGTAGGTATACGTATATGCTTTAAGCTTAAGTATTCAGCATGATAGGGAGTACAAATATTTAATCTTATTATATTTATAGTGAAAGACTTACATGTACTTAATTTGAAGCAAACTTATTCTAAATGTTAAAGATATATTTCTCTTGTTAGAATGACATTAAATTATAATATATAGAGTTGGAAATGTTAAACCTACATAAGATTACAATTTTATTTGTTTTTATTCCGTATGTACATACCAGGGTTAAGCGAATGTCAAATCTAAGTATTACGGTAATTAATAGTGCTAAAGTGTTCATGACTGCATTTTGATTGTTCTTTTATAACACATTCCTTTCACAGGTCGTATATAAAGCAATTAGCCCTTTTATAAAAAAAAGCTTGAGATCCAACTATTTGATTCTTACTTGCTTTGCTTCCTGCTTGCTTCTTGAGCTGTGTTGATGAACATCTTGCTCTTAGAAAAGGTCAACGGTTAGCACTGATGATTGTGAAAGCAGTAAGTGAATGAATCATGACTGAGATGATGAAGAGAAGAGAAATGAATTTCCCATTTATTTATTTATTTCACATTTGTTAACTGGGTTAGACCAACTGAGTAAGAAATTACCCATTTTTAGTGGAGACCCGAGGGGAAAAGCCCCAAACAAAACATACAAATACATACAAATAGAGACAAGTTAACAATATAAAGAGCAAAACAAACTTATGGATACAATGGATAAGAAAATAAATGTAATCCAAGGAATAGTGCATAGCTATATACAAGGACAGAAGAAAGAAAGTGCAAAAGAAGACAGGAGTAGAGGAGGAATGAAGTGATCTAGAGGGAGGAGAAAAAAAAGAAGAGCAGTAGGATAAAGTAAATTATATAAAGAGGGAGGGTATAGAAAGAAGAGCAGATTGGATAAAGTAAGCTAAGAAAGAGGAAAAAAGGTCTTAATGATAAGTCTAGTGGAGGAATGGGAATATGGGACAGGAGGAGTTAAGTAGGATGGTTACAGGTACATATAGGGTTGTTATGGAGGTACAGTGAAATGAATATGTGAGAAATCTGTTCAAAATAACTCAACTTAAAAAAATATTTATTTAGAAGTGAAGGATTGAAAACACAAGAGTTATACTAATGCTATGTGTAGTACTGTATCTGGTATATAGTTTACTTGCACTTTATTGAATATTAATAGATTATGCTGCAGTATTATCAGCCCCAACTGTATATTTTAATGGGAAGGAGTAAATTAAATGTTTGTTACTGATTATGCCAGCTTGGAGGAATAAGGGAATATGAAAACATCTCTTGAAGTAAATAGCAGCTGTAATTAAACACTAATATTAGGATCAGGCAATCAGAATAGAGCAGCAATACATACTAACTAAAGACATAAATTTATGTTAGACAGGCAAGAACTCATTTTATTTATAGTTTTGATTGCCTTTGCTATTAGAAAGAATAGAGAGTGTAAGCATCTTTTGAATAATATGAAAATGCACAAGGGAAGAAAAATAATTTGTGGAACATTAATAAAAGATGTTACGTTAAGAAATGTATACATATGCTGCAATTTCTAATAATGTTACTTCATGATTAGTCTCTTTGATAGGGATTTTAGAAATTTAGGTTACACAAAATGAGGTAGAATTTCAGTGGACAAATAAGAGAGAAGATAATATAATTGGCTAGCAAGCTGTGTATAAAGAAGTAGTGCATTAAATATACCTGCACATGGAAGTACAATAAAAGTGTAAATGCTCATATAATTTTTGTAGAAAGCTATAGAAAATACTATTTGAAAAATCCTATAAACTGAAATCTAAAATATTGTTGCATAAATTCTGAAGGTTTTTCTGTATGATAAATCATTGGATTTACTAAGATTACCTTAACTCACTCCTTTATAAATCAGAGCTGAAATGTGTGTGCATTTTATCGAAGAGTTATTTCTTTCATTTCTGATAGAGATTGATAGAGATTAGGGTAGATTTTCCATGATATTTAAGAATGGGAGAAGGGATTTTCATTTGAATTAAGCTTTATAAAACTATTAAATACATTATAAGCAAGAAGCACTTTCTGATTTTGTCAAGCAGCAGTATAATTCCTTCAAATTTAGTAATACATACTTTTTATAACCTCTTTTAATGAGTTATAGGAATTGTAATGTTTTGATATTTATTATACTCGTGTTGCAAATTCTAGGTAGAGTCACTTACAAGTTTAAAGCTAAATTAGAGCTTTTCTTAGAATTAATACATTTGTATATATTTTCCAGTATGATAAATGTATAAATGGATTGACTATCTATATAATAGCTTGATAAGGCTAGATTGCTTGTGATCTTTAAAATTTTACACATAACTTTATCTTTTTTATGTCTCACACAACGCTTTATAGTTAAAGATTTGAGTATAACTATGTTTAAATTATCAACAAGTTTAGAACTATTTAAAATCTATACTAATATTACTTAAATAGCTATGTATCACACTATTTGTCAAGAGTATTTTCTATTTGAGTCTAATTGAAGTAGACTATTAGACTTTTAAGTTATAATGAGAAAATATAGTTTTCAATGGCAAAAATATAATTACATTGGTAGTCCCTTGTATACAATTTTATGTCAATTTCTTGTATATTGCAGTAGTTCCTGGCTAGTTCTTGATGAAATTCTAGGTTTTGGTTAGTAGAAAGATAGTTTGATAGTTTGTCTTTTTATAGGCAAGTTAGGAGATTTGGGATCATAAGATCGTAGGAGATTACTAAGCTATCAACTTGGAGGTCATTTTAAGCCTAGCCGTTTCATCCCAGTGTAATACCATACAAATGTTAATCAATACCCAAGACTGCATTTAATGATTACTGCCCATGCCCAGGAGGGTTGTGGGCTCTATCCTCTGTAAGAATTTACAGTGCCCTATTAACTTGTCCAGGTTCCTCTTGAACAGTGTCATAGAGGTGCTCTGTTTCACATGAATTAATAGCCTGTTCCGAAGATGCAGCAACTGCTGGCAGATAAATCTGTAACTCCATCATGTCCTATTTCAGTCACAGGCCATATTTAGGTCCCTGGAATGGGAATCCCTAGTCCTATTTGATTTACAGATATGCAGCAAATTCATTAGGTTTGGGTCTTGGATTGCTCTGTAGGCCAGGCATAAGTCTCTCCTAAGAAGTCTATACAATATGGAGTATAGTAACAGGGACTTTAGTCGGTCTGTGTGAGGCACATGCTGGAGCCCCTTGATCTTCTCTGTTAGAAAATTTTTATTGCTGTAGGTGCCTAGTATGGTATATGCCAAATGGGGAGTGATAGTCAATTATGGGCCAGTTAAGTGCCAAGTATATGGGGCTATAACTTCTTTTGCTCACTAGGCAATGCCTTTACTAATCAGTTGTGCTACATAGAAAGCTTTCCTTACTACATGGTGGTAAAAGTTAAGGCCACAGTCAGCTTGTGATCCCAGGTCCCTTACCATTTCATGGGTACTTATGGTTTTATTGTTGTTGATTTGATAATGTGAGGGGACATAGTTTGTGCCAAAATGAATGATGATGCATTTCTCTGATTCAGTCTGAGACCATGACTAATACACCAGTTGTTGGTCTGCATGAGACCCTCCTGGAGAATACTGACATCATTGGGGTAGTCAATGATTGCACCTAGTTTGCAGTCATCTGCAAAGTATATACCAAACAATAGGGGCCCAGTACTGCCCCCCTATAGTACCCCACTGGTAACAGGTCTGCTGATTGACGTGGAGCCACCCACTTTGATAGTGTGTGTTTGGTTTATGAGCCAATTGGCAACCCATCTTACAATGAAGGGTTTACATTCAACTTGCTAAGTTTATCAGTACTGGCTGAACTGCGGTGGTGGTGCTGTGGTAGCATTGTCACCTCGCAGTAAGACGTTGTCCTGTTCGATTCTCAGCCAGAACATCTTCTGTGTGGAGACATGTGTGAATGGGCGTACCTTCATTGAAGGTTGTGCGTCAGGGCCAGCAACGCAGCATGTAAAAATCTACTGCCAATCATTAGCGGACCGGAGTTCCGCTGTGGTGACCCTAAACGGGAAAAGCTGAAAGACACAACACAACAACAAATCAGTACTGGCTGTATGTGGGATTGCATCAAAAGCCTTTGCCATGTCAAGGTATGCTGTGTGCACAGATTTTCCCTCATCAATGGCCTTGGTCACATTTTCAAAGAAATCCACTAGATTTAACAGGCAGGATTTGCCCTTCACAAAGCCAAATTGGGTAGGATCCAGGGTTTGGAGGTCACCTATGTCTTTGTTTATAAGGGCCATAATTATATGCTCCATGGCTCATAATTATATGCTCCATGGCTTTACAGATAAGGCTGGTCAGGCTTATGGGTCTGCAATTCCCTAGGTCTGTTGCTAGGCCACTTTTGTGGAGGTGAATAACTGTTGTTGTTCTCCATTCCATAAGAACAAAGCCTGTGGTTGGGTTATGATTGAAAAGAGTACTTAGTGATGATGCTAGTTCATATTTTAGCCTGTTTGGAAGACAGCCTGGGCTCTTACCTGGTCCCATTGAGGCTGTGAGTTTTGCCTTGGACAAGGCTTTGAGGACCTTCTCTTCAGATATGTAGGGTGGGGGAGTTGGGGGAAGGTTTGTTATAAGTTAGGAGGGGAAAACGGAGTGAAGTTTCACCAAACCTATCTGCTAGCAGGTTTTAACTCTGTGGGGGTCAGTGTGTGTGATAACATTGGTAACTAGTTCTGCACATGTTTGTGTCCTACCCTTTAGGTTATGTACATAGTGTAAAAGACCTTATGGTTATCCTTGGCTCTACTTGCTAAGTTTCTCTCAAAGCAGCCCTTGGAGGATTTGACAAGTTGCCTTATCTGCCTGTTGAGGTTGAGGATGGTGCTTTTCCATTGTTGGGTCCTTGCTTTCATTTTCTTGGACAGCAGCTTTTTGCGTTTATTGTAAAGTTTGTTGTTGTTGATGCTGGATGTCCACCATGGCAGCTTGTTTTTACTTGGGGCTCTGTATTTCATTCTTTCTTGCATGTCCAAGTTTATATATTATGCAAGTAATTGTACAGGGTTTTAGTGTGAGCTTTGGTGTAGTTACCAATACCAGCTTGTGGTGGGGCTTGGAATGCATTTATACCTTCACCTTGGAGGGTATAGGTTGCCTTGGTGATTTTTTTAGTCTGAGTTCTGGTGTTAGTGCCAGCTCAAAGGTGACTAATTTGTGGTCAATTTTAACTAATGAGGGTCCAACAGTTGTGGCAGTGCATGCGTTTGACATATTGGTGAGGACCAGATCCAGAGTGTATGTTTGTATGAACATTTTCATTAGCGAGTTAGGGCTAGCGTAGGTTTCCCAGTTGATGGTAGGATAATTGAAATCCTCCCATAACCAGTGTGTACGGAAACATTTGCATTGTCTCCAATTTGGACATGTAGGCTTTGTGGGTATCATGACCCATGGAGAGGGATCTATAACTGGCTATGACTTGAATGGGGGTCTTACCCACCATAACTTGGACCTGGAGTAACTCCATGGAGTTGTCCAGACTAACTAGATGGGAGCTGAATTTATCTCTAATAGAGATTGAAACACCATCTCCTGTTGTTTTCACACATTCATTGTGTGGTCTAAATGTGTTGGAGGCATTGTAGCCTTGCAAGGCTGGGGTACTCTCTGAGACCTTGAACCAGGTTTCTGTGACTACACAGATATCTACATCTGCTAGTGACAGAAGTGTTTCCAGGGTTGCAATTTTAATTTAAGCCCCAACCATTAGCAGTGTGAATCTTATTTTGTTCTGATTGGTTAATTTCATGTTGGTAATGTTGTTTTCGAGACCTTGCCTAAAAAAGGCACTATGGGGAGGCAAGTGCCTTTGCCAACAGCCAAAAGCCTAGAGGTGCCAGGTGCAAACTGTCTCTGGCAAAGCAGCAAAGTTGTTGACCATGGATTGCCAGGCTGACAGGAACTGGATCCCCTTTGAATGACAAAAAAAAACTGAGACAATAATTGAAATCAATCATGTTTTGTTTATACTGTGACATCATTCTAGGTGAGAGTAGTATGTTGCTCAAGGCTAGGGACATACCTCCCTGGGACACATACTCAGATAGCTCAACCATATCTCTCTTCATATAGTCCACAGTCAGGTATATGTCAGGTAATTCAAACCAACATGAACTATGACAGAGTCAGAATGGTACTTGTTGTTGAGAGACCTGAGTGCATTTGTGATCTGATGAATTCTCTCACTGGACAGGCAGCTGACTGTGACTCCATGTCCAACCTGGTGAGTGTGACATCTGTGTGTCCCAGTATTGAGTCACCAATGACAAGAAAAATTGTTTTTTTGAATGTTATGCCTTACTGGCTTGGTGCATGAAACACTGGTGTTGGTGTGTGTCATGGTTGCTGTGGGGACTGAGTTATTTGTGGCAGTTTTGCGTTTTGCGTTTTGGAGGTCTCTGGTGTTTCAGTAATTTTTTTGAGAGAACCTCCACATATGTGGATTTACATATTTGATTCATACTATGCATACGAGTAGTGGTATGTGTATGGGTAGTGCTATTATGAGCATATGTATTGGTGGGTAAATTGACAAACTTCTCCATGGTTCTGTTTTGAGTGAGAGATAGCATGGATTCTAGAGTCTTGGTGTAAATACATCTGTCACACTCTGGACTAGAGTGTGTTATTAGCAGAGCGTTGGTCTGTGTACATGAGGCAATTGCTACACTGCCTCAAGTGACCCAAGTCAACAAGGTTGACAGGAGAAACAAGAGTAGTCCAACTGTCCATAATGCTAGGTTGAAGACTGTTGTCCACTAGGAGTGGCTATTCAAAATTGATCATGGAGGGGGCTAAACACCAGAAGCTAAAAACTTGAAAAAAGCTTTAAAAAATACAAAAGGACCAATGAGGATGCTTATGCCAAGCCCTATACTGGATCTCTTTACCAGACAGGTCCCAATCAGCACAATTCTCTCACAAAAGTGCAGATAGGACCCTTCCAATCCAAGATGGCCTGGAAAATGTGCTCAGAACAAAAATAAACCACTGAAAACAGTTCCAGAAGCAGAAGGACTAGATCTGGACTATGCTACAGCTACTAGCTACCTTAGTTTCAGTGGGAAACACTAGAGAATGTTTAAAACAGGAGAAAATCAGCAAGGAGGCTCTAAAGAATGTTTTAAACAATTAACAGATCAGTTATTTAAACACTGCTTGGCCGGAAAACCAGAACAAGCAGAACAGATAGCTTAAAAACTGTATTCATGTATCCATGGATGGAAGTCCTTTATTGGTAATATATATATTGTTTTAGTTTTATATTTGTCACTGTTCTGGAGTTTTAGTAGTTTAGTGAGTATAAAAGGAACATTTTCAAAATAATATGGAAAACTAAGATAGTGTTACAGATATATGTTACAGTTTTATATACAACAGTAGCAGCTTGGTGGATAAATGTATCGTGTTGCCACTTGGAAAACAAATCAATCTCAAATATAAAGTATGGATAGTTTTAATCTACTATTTGTTAATATAAATTGATTAAATTATTAGTGAAGTAGCTAAAAATAATTAGATGGAGCATTATATTTTTGCTGGAGGCCCATTTGGTAGATAATGATATACAACACCTGAATGATATAAGCTACAAAGTGTTACTATCTGCTTTGTTTAAAAAAATGAAAGGGACTGCTATACTATGGGAAACATGCTGTAATGCCTAGGATTATGGACTTTATTAATGATCTTAAAGGACTATACACATGTCTACGGATTAAGTATAATAACAAACTGTATATATCAGCTTATTGTTACTGGAGTCCTGGAATAGGTGTAAAAGTAGCTAAAGATCACTTAAATTTATTACAAAATCACTGGTAGGGTAGTTTATTTTATGTGGAGATTTTAACTGTATCTCTAGTATGAAAAATACAGGTGAACAGAAGAAAGCTAAAATTCTAGTACCAGCTAAAGCACTAAATAAATGAATTAGTAATAATAACCTAATTAACTTAATGAAAAAAGCAGAAGATAAGTCATTATTGTTCATGCATTGTTCTTATGTACATGAAACACAAACTCAAATAGACAAGGCATGCTTCCGTGGATCTGCTTAATAAAGTTATTTATTTTAAAACTATTCCTTGCCCATTATCTGATCAGAGTGCATTACACATTGGTATATCAATAGATTTAAGGAAATTGCAGATTATTTACAGAATTCCACTGTATATCATTAAATTAAAATAAAGTTTCCTTGAGAAATGAACAGATTTTCTATCATTGAATGACAATAATCAGACAAGTAAAGTAAAATTATAGACTTCAGATACAGAAGAAGTGGCACAGGCAAACTGTTCCTCCAAAAATAAGAATAGAATACAAAAGAAGCAAAGGAGGCTCCAGACCACGGCTGCTAAAATCATATAAAAGCTTTAATCCAAAGTGAGCGCTTTTGTACCTCAAGACTACCTCATCAGACAAAAACGTACATCAAATGTGCAGCGTATATATCATGAAGTCAAACAATTAATCAATTAAATCACCAATTGACTTAAAGGCGCATAGCAAAATCATCACTTGAAGTAAGTCCAAAATATATGAACATGCATACATTCTCTTAATTCATTCAGCCTGAACTTCAGAGAAGTACATGCCAAACAAGAGTGGTACCAGGACTGAACCCTGAGGTACTCCACTTGTCACTTGTCTGGAGCTGGATTTGGAGTCACCTTTTACAGTGTGGGGTCTGTCAGTAAGCCAGTTGGCAACCCATCGAGTGACGTAAGGATTAATGCCCAGCTTAGTAAGTTTATCTATGATTCCAGAGTGGGGGATGGTGTCAAAGGCTTTGGCGAGGTCCAGATAGGCTGTGTGGACTGCCTTACCCTCATCCACGGCTTTGGAGACTGAATCAAAGAAGTCAATCAGGTTCAGGAGACAAGATCGGCCCTTCACAAACCGAAACAGAGTGGGGTCCAGTGTTTGAAAGCTGCCAATGTCTTTGTTTATAAGTTCCATGATAATACGTTCCATGGCCTTGCAGATCAGGCTTGTCAGACTGATGGCGTGGTACTTCCCAGGATCCAAGGTGGATCCCCCCTTGTGAAATGGGATAACTGTAGCTGTGCACCACTCAGTGGGCATGAAGCCTGAGGTGAGGCTATGATTAAACATGACACTTAGGTGAGGTGCCAGTTCATTTTGTAGTTCATGTACACAGCCCGGGATGTCATCTGGTCCCATGGATGCTTTATTCTTAGCTTTGGCGAGTGTGTTTTTTACCTGTGTGTCCGTTATTACAGGAATTTGGCATTCTTCTGGTATTGAGATGGGCCATTTAGGGGTGAGAGGGGGTGAAGTTGGCACTGAATCGATCTGCCAGGATATTAGCAATATCCTTGGGATCAGTATATTTAATGCCATTCTGTTGTAGCTCAGACCAGATCTGAGCATTGCCATTTAGATTCTTGACATAATTATAGAATGCCTTGTGGTTGTCTTTGGAATCTTTGGCAATTTATTTTTTGTAACTAGCTTTAGAGGATTTTATGAAGGATCTCAGCTTCTTACCTAGGCTGGTAAGGGAGTTTTTTCCATCCTGGGATTTTCCTCTTTTCTGCAACAGTTTCTTCCTTTTGTTGTAAAGTTTGTTTATGGCAGGGGATCACCAGATTGGCTTCATATTTTTGGAAGAGAGCATCTTGGTTCTATTTGTGATGGCACGACTCACGCATGAGTGGATGTGCTCGTACAGTGTCTTAGTGTAGGACTCAGCAGTTGAACTTTCAGTTCCCGTCTGCATAGGTGTCATGAAGTTTGTCACTTCTGACTTGAGTAGCATGAAGTTGGCTTTGGAGAAGTTTTTTATGGGGGTTTCCTTACTGGGGGGTGGGGGTGGGATGTAGATGTTAAGGGTGATTAGCTTATGGTCTGACCTGACCAACAAGGGGGTGACCATAGGTGTGGAGCATTGATTTCCCATGTTGGTAATGACTAGGTATAGGATATTGGACCCCCTGGTGGGACAATGGATTAGTTGATCCAGGGCATTGAAAGTTATGAATTGGGCAAAGGTGTTGCTACATGAGTAGTTTTAGCAGTTAATGGCAGGGTAGTTGAAGTCATCCAGCATTAGGGTGTTTGTTTGCATCTAAATATTTTCCAGTATGTTTAGAAAGCTGTAGTGAGAATCTTGGGGCATGGTGGGGGATCTGTAGCAAGCTATAGTTTGGATTGCAGTCTTACCTAGTGTTAGTTGCACCTTGAGAATTTCAGATGCATTGTGTTGGGCAACTAGTCTGGTGGTGTGAATATCCTTGGTGAATATGGACACTCCTCCCCCTTAATGTTTCAATCCTGGTTTGGTGGCCGAAAAGTGTGCTAAGAGTTGTCGCCTGGTATTGCAGGGGTTCCCTCTGGAGCCTTAAACCAGGTCTCAGTTACTGCACAGATATCGATGTTCTCCATTTTTAGGATTGCCTAGAGAGAGTGCATTTTGAGGTTTAGACTTCTAGCATTGAGTAGCATTACCTTCAGATTTTGCATGCTTGTACCTGTTAAGGTGGTGGTTTTCTTCCTTTGAACTTTGCCTAAAAAACGCACTATAGGGGTGGCAAGAGCCTTAGCCAGTAACCTGAATCCCAGGGGCGACAGGTGCAGACCATCTCTGGTAAAGCATTGTGGTCTGTTGATCAAGTCGTCCCAGGCAGACAGATACTGGATCCTCTTTGAATGACACCAGAAGCTTATCCAATTGTTGAAGTCAATCATTTTGTTCTTAAATTGTGGTATCATTCTGGGCAAAGGCAGGATGCTACTCAGGGCTAAGGTCATAACTGCCTAGGCCACATGATCTGAGAGCTCTTTCATGTCTCTTTTCATGTAGTCCAGGGAAGTACGTCTCAAGTCATTCACTCCAACATGGACAATGATGGAGTCATATTTGTACTTGTTGTGGAGTGACTTGAGTACACGTGTTATGTGGTGGATCCCGGCACCCGACAGGCAGCTGACTGTAATTTTCTCCTTGTTCAGCCTGGTGAGTGGGACATCAGTGTGCCTGACTATAGAGTCGCCTATGACTAAAGTGTTAGGTACATTGTCTTGCCACAGGGGCTGTTGCTGGGTGGCACACTGGTGTTGTGAGCTATATGACACTTTGGTTTTGATTGGTGTTTGCATTTCAGCTTTGGAGGTCCTTGTTGCTTGGGCAGGTTACAGTTAAGGGCCTCCGCATATGTGGATTTAGTGTTGCTATGTATGGGTGTTGGTGGTGTGGGTTTAGAAGGGCTATGTGTTGCTTGAGGTGTAGTGCAGGTGTTAACCTTCTCCTCTTGACTGTCTAGCACAATCTTGGGTGGAGAGAGCTTTGCTTCCAGTTTGGCTATGTAAGTGCATCTCTCACAGACTGTAGTGCTGGGTGGTAGGAGGAGAGGGTTGTCTGTGTACATGAGACAATTTCTGCATTGCCCCAGTATGCCCAGATTCACCAGGTGGACAAGTGAAATCACTGGAAGCTGACCCTTGGACATACCTTGTTTGATGTTTGTTTTGTAAAGTACAGGAGCTGTTTTCCCTTACCTTAGCAAGCTACTTTGCAATTATAGGCTGTTTAGTGCCTATGGTTAATTTCTCCTTATTAACAAGTGGAGTTGGGTGCTTGTATCAGTTTAAGGCTTCCTAGTGCTTTCCAGCAGGTATTAGAGCAAGTGCTAGTCACAGGGATGCTTAAAATTAAGATAAAAAAAATATCCTAAACACTGCAGTGTGCACTAGAGAAGTTAGATGTGAAAGTAGGTAACTTAAGTTTTACCAGTCTAAAAAGCTAAGTTTTAGTGGGGAGTCACTAATTTTAAAACAGCAAGATAGATTGAAAGGGGGTGGTCACTTTTGTATTCTGGTACTATGGAATATAGTAGGAAGGCCAATAAATTTAAATCGTTGAAGGAGAGTGATTTCACAAAATGATAATTTTGTGCTTACTCACACAAGCCAGTGAAAGCAGAGAGAAAATAAGATATACGGTCAAATTAACATAAGAGGCAGGCAACGAGAAAGACAATGGTATTTAAGAACAGAATAATAACAGCGTGGTGGGTGGGAACAATTTTCTGCCTGAATCACAAGAGACAGAGCTGTGGTCTCTTTTGCAGTTTTAATGCAAGTTAGATGGCTTAAGTATAGAAGTATATAATCTACTTCAATTAAATGTTTTTGAACTGCTGAGTGATGTTTTCAGGATAACCCAGAGTGCTAAAATAATTCCTACCTCATTGAAATGTTCTGTAATTTCCCATATTCTTAAGCAAGGGAAGGATAAAAAGTTACTTTTATCTTGCAGACCTATTTCATTATTAAACATAGATTATAAGAAATATAGTAGATTAATTAGTACAAATCAAACATAATTTATAGTTACTATATGATAATATCAAAAGGGTAATATAAATGTTAGATCTAGTAGATGGATTGAACAAAAAATTGTTTCTAATGAGTTTAGATATTGAAAAAGCTTTTGATTCTGGATTGGAGCTATTCATTTAAAACTTTGGAAGCATTTGTATTTTCAGAACAATTTATTGGAATATTAAGAAATTTGTACAGAGATCCTGAAGCATTTATTAAAATTTGGTGTCACATTTCCTAGTAGTTTACATTAAAGAAAGTTACAAAACAAGAATGTCTCTTGTCTCCACTTATTATTTGCATTAGTCAAAGAACCGTTAGCTAATTGTATAAGAAGCAATTATACAACTGATGTTTTTCAATTAATAAGGATTGTCATTCTAAAATTATTTTTTGTAGATGGTGTGTTATTAACTATGGGAGATCTAAACAACTCAATTGAAAAAATATATGAGAAAATTGGAAAGTTCAAGAAATGTCATTACTGAAGTTTAGCATTAATACAATTGAAACTTTAGTGATGAATCAACTACTAGATATTAAATTAAAATACACATATTAATATAATTGGGAGAAGCAATAATTAAAATATTTAGGAATAAAAATATATCAAGATATAAGTCAGATTATTAATCCTAATTTTGGAAAAAAATAAAGTAATGTTACACTTTATAAAAAATAGAATGAATGTCTTATTAGCTTTGAAGCTGTATCTGCAATTATATCTTTATTTGTTAATACCTTTTAAAAAGCTGTTAAATAAACTGGAAAAAAATATTAACGTCATTCTTATGGTACCCTAAAAAGCTGAGGATTGCTTATAAAAGCATATTAGACTTTGGGAGTATGGTGGTATTAGCTTTCCTGATTTAGAATTGTATTCCATTGCTGCAAAACTATTGTACTCTGGCTCTACTCAAATTATACTAGTCAATGGAAAACCATTCAGGAACAGGTTATATTAAATTTGTATAGGTTTAGCATAGATATGAAGTATATAACAATCCCTCCACTTGGTTATTAAAGCATACTTTAGAAGGTAATTAATTTCAGACTCTGAACTCTTCATAAATTAAATCAGTCATGAAAACATTTAATGGGCATAAGTATTTAAAAAAACATACATTGAAAATTAAAATTATTTTGCTTTCCCACCACATGTACCTCTAGGTGTGTTGAAATTAATATAGTAAAAAGGAATGGGTTAACATTATGGTCTAATTGCTTTGAAAAGGGAAAGCTAAGTCATCAAAATGTTGAATGAAATAGTATAAATTAGATGAATCTCTTAATCAGCTAGTACTAGCGACTAGAAAGAAATTAGGTGAGTATTAAGTAATATGAGCGAAAGGGAGCAGAACACTATATCCCATTATATAAGTATATGGTCATTATTAATAAAAGTAAATTGACCTACAAAGAAACTACAAAGATACTTATAAATGATAACTTTGGTGCAAAGTTTGGATTTTTTTTTTGGATAGTAGTGGATTGAATGGCTCAATTAGTGGTAATAAAACTGTGCTACTGAAGTCAATCAAACATCTTCAAATCTATATTGGAAAGTGTTGCATGTGGACATATATATGTAGAGCATTTGCTACTCCTTATAAAATGTCCATGTTTAGTAAAGTCACTTTCAGTTTGCTGGAGATGCAGTAAGGGTAGGAAAGCTGATTGGCTGCATATGTTTATGGATTGTGAGCAATTAAATGTTTATTAAGAAGGGATAAGATTTTTTTAAGGATTATGGTCTAACAGTTGCTCTTTAACCAGATAAGTAATACTAATGAAGGTTTCATTTTATTTATCTGTAAATGCTAAACAACTAAAATGTTTTATAGTCTCCTTGCAGAAGCTAGAAAAATTATTACAAAAATTTGGAAACCTAATTCAGTTCTTACATTCAAAGAACTTCTAAGTTTAACGACAATGTTATGTAAAACTGAAGAAATAATTAGAATAAGGTATTCAAATCATATTAAGACTTCTGTTTGGATAACCTTGAAATGTTGCTATTGAAAAAGCAAGATACTTGATTTGTTAATTATAATACCTTAATCTTATGGTCTAAAGTTTTTCTGACACTGTATAACAGTACATGGTATTTAATTTCTCCCTTTCCGTGTGTTTGTCATCTATATATGTTAAAATAATAAAATGTAAAACTTGACCTTAATTGATAAACCTTCAGAACTTACAAAAAGCATGTTTGTAGTTGCACAGTGTATCACATGCCCCTTTTTTGTGTGTTCTAGTTTATCCCAAACTCTGTTTTAAATTTATCCCATTATTTTGCAAAAAAACATCAGTTCTTTTCCAATAAATTTTGATAACTGTGGATTTACTTCCAAAATCATTTCATTTTTAATTTGTATTTTCAATTTATTGTACATCCAAATTATGTTTAAACACCTTAGCAGTTCAATAATTTCTGTTATAACCAATAATTGACTACTAACTGTATTCTCATTTCCAAAAGTGAGTGGTTATTGACTTTTCCTCCTTTACAAATGTTATCCTTAATATTCTTAAATGTACTATTTTATTATCTTTTTCTTCGGAATACTTCAAGATAGTCTCTGTTTCTCTCAGAAACTGTGCATCATCTGTAGTTAACCAAGACAATCAAGTAAACTAATTTTAGCAATATTCACTTTCACAATAAATGGATAATTGATATCATAATGTGAATAAATATTTAAAAAACTATTTTCCTGAAAAGACTTGACCCCAGTGTAATTCCTGTTTCTTATATTTGTATCTTAATATCTAGAAATGTTATTACCTCTTCAGAATAAGTTGCAGAAAAAATGTGAACTTCTTTTCAGATCCCTCAGCATTGATTCCAAATAATTTTCTGTGCCAACCCACATAAAATGCCATTAATAAAAGGTTTTTGAAATAAAAAGTGTGTCAAATTTATCATTTTATGTAGCCAACTCATTTCCTACTCTACAATGATTAAATATGTAAAAGATGGGACTAGAGTAGCATCCATCACTACTCCTACAATTTGCTTAAAAATGTCTATCAAAAATAAAAACAAATATATTATTTAAATCTAGCTCTATTAATTGGACTATGGACTCTGTTCCAATAGTAGGTATATCAATATTTCTGACAAAAAAAATCCTTAACGTTTTGATACATTTAGATGTTGTATAACTGAATATATAACAATCACATCCACGGTTACCAAAAAATAAATCTTCCATCTTTTATATCAAACTGAACTTATTTATTTAATCTAAGAAATGTCAAAAGTCTTTGACATAAGAAAAATATCATCATTCTTTCATAAATGCAAATAACATTTTGTATTGCAAAGGGGAGTTAAAGTGATTACTGATCAAATAGATGTAGAATGGTTTCAGAGCAAAATGAATTAATTAATAAATATAAATGTGCCTACTAGAAAGAAATATATGGGTCAGAGGAAATGTTGGCCCACTTAAATAAATGTGATTTTATGAAGTGTAAACGAGAAAGAAAAATAATATATGAAATAATGTATCAGTCTCCCTCAGTAAAAAAAGGCAGACACTTATAGGAACTGTGTTAGAAAAGTCAGACAAGAGCAAAAAAAGCTGAAAGTGATTTTAAGAATAAGATTAGCAATGAAGTGGCGAATAACAAAAGTTGTTACTTCGGTCTGTATAAAGATGCCATAAAGATAAGACTTATAGTATGAGGATCTTTGATGGTTATGAAATAATTATAGAACCTTTAAGAGTAAACTTACCATTCAATTGGCGATAATAAAAGTCATTCTGTAGGTATGCATAAAGTGTTGAACCTTGTTTGATAATCAATCATTTTGCTGTATTATATTTGAAGACTGTTAAGGACATCAAAGACTGGGATGGGGATTAAACTGATTTTACTAAAGTTAATTGACAATGAACATTAATTAATGAAGACATTGATAGCCATTTCAGACTCTAAAAAATGATATAGCTTTGGTATTAGATAATTTGAATGGGATGTGTTTAGCAGACATAAATTATTGTTTATTTTGAAGTTTAACCTTTATTTTTAGCAATCATTGATAGCTGGGTTGGTTCCAGAATGACTGGAATCTGCTAATATTTTCCTATCTGTAAAGGAAGATAACTTAAGGTAACCATCTTTAGAAGTATGAACCTTATTAAAAATACATTGAGAAGATCATGTTAGATATTATTGGCGTTCATGGGGCATTAGATATTGTGATATCCACTTGCATGGTTTAACAAAAATGAAGGTCAGTCATAGCAAACATTATACATTTTTATTCATCTGTCTTTTGAACTATTGATGGTAACATTCTTGGTTATGTTAAAATGTTGACTTAACCACATATGCCAATCCTTTCGGTTCTGAAAAGTTGGGAGTTTAATCAGTATGCTGTCCAATAAATAGAAAAGGTTTTAAATTCTAGATCAGTCTGAGTCTGCATTAAAGGATTAACATCAAAAGAATACTTTATTAAGAAAGGGTAACACATTGTTCTGTACTGGGTCAATTTTTCTTCCATATCTTTATGCCTGTTTTTCCAGTGATTGATAATTTGTTCGACTGGAAAGTTTTCAGACACTGTAAAATAGCTGGTCATGCACCTTCTATGCATAATCAGTTGGTTCTCCAAAGATAAGTTCATAGACTGTTTGAATGGTCTCATCTGAACTGGATGGAAGTTATCAATGTAACATATAAAATCCTACTTTCAGGTATTTTAAATATAGGTTATTGAGTTCTCTTTATTCTAATAATTTTGTGAAATGGATTGAATTTGAAGACTTGGGATAAAGGTAAATTGAAAATAAAGCTTTGGATGTCTTATAAATAAAACCTTGAATAAATGCTATGCGATAATTAGAACAGTGTTAACAAAAATGCCTTTTAAAGATAAGTGTCAGTTGATAGCATTTTTAAATCTATAATTACACCAGTTATGAAATAAGGAGTGTGACTTTGTATTTTTAGTAGAACTGGTATTAAAAAACTGGAGTAACAGATTTCAAAAGTATTTTACTAAGTAAATAAATTATGAGACTAGAGTAAGACAATTAGTTTGTTTTCAGTGTGTTGTAAGATTTTGAGGGAAGATTTAATATGGATATAGGAGTTTGAAGAGTGTATATATGATGTATTCACTGGACACTTCCTTTTTTAGGCATGACAAACTAATCAGGAGTAGTTTTTGTTGGATCTAAATAATATGAAAACAAAACTCGGTAGTGACTCTTTCAATTTTACAGTAGGTTGAAGATGGCAGTTGCTGTTTTCTGAGGTAAGAGTGGCTTGTAAGTTATAGTCTTTCAAATCCAAATTGGATAAATAATGTAGAGATAGTTTATTGGACCAGCTCATATGAGGTCTCAGAGCTATTTCATAGTAATGTAACATCGTATGCCACTATGACAGTATACAATCTCCATTTCAGCAGCTGGACTCTGACATTTTAGAGCATCCTCTTGCAGACCTAATTCAATATGCTTGTACTGGATGATGGATAACCTTTCAAAATAGAGGTCTTCAGCTTTTTGGAAGGGTGAATGTCACAATACATTGCATAGATTTATTGGCTAACATATACCAGCAAGGTAGCATTCTGTCTAGTATCCCATCCAGAAGGTACATTTTCCCATCACATCCCTCTGCTGAAAATTCCAGGTATATTTCTCCTTGGTAGGACTTCTTGGATAGCAGCCCTGAGATGAATTATCTGCCTGACTCCCATGCAAGCAAAGAACACTTTGTGGCCAGACTTCCACAGTAACTCATACATGTACAGATCGAAGATTCTGGTGCATAATGCGTTCAAGACATGAAGATCACTTTTATAGGAAACAACCCTTTTCATGGAATACTGCATAAATCGCGATATTTTCTTTTTTTTTCAGAATAATATACATCTCTAAAGGGAATGCCATTTGTAGTCAAAAACATCAAAATTCAAATGCAGTCATGTGGTCAAACAGAAATATTTTACAGGGTAAAATGTCAAAGCCTCAACTTTAACATAGTTTTAAAACCCCACATTTTCAAGCTTTTTTTGTAAATCTACAGTCATCATAATTCCTGAAATGCAAATTCTTTATCAGACTCAATCTCCTTGTTCCTGTTCCTTGCTTACTATGATTTTCAAAAGAAGGTAGGAAAATTCACATCGATCCTTACTTATTTGTCTATCTATAGATAATATATTTAAATTATGTACTATGTACATAGCAAGCCTTTGAAAGATAGATATAGATGCTGCAGACAGATAATGCACAGACCCACCTTTCTAGTGCTCAAATATTATTTCCTTTACAAGTGATCACCTCAATCACCTCAAAGCTTAAAATCTCTAGACATCAAAAAGTTCTTGAACAGGAAGGCAGAACAGTAAACTTGATTTGCACATTCTTGCTCTGCCTCTTTCTCTTTCTTACTATAAACATTTTTGTTTGTCTCTGCTTGCCAAACAAGGTGTTTGAAGGCTTGAATCCACCAAATTAGAGAGTACAGACATAAAGAATGCATATGCGCCTTCAAATAGCTCCAAGTTTTAAAACTAGCTTTCTACTACTCATACTGCAGGTTCACAAAACAACCCTTCCTAGGTTGTTTGGATGCTGAGCTTTGAGTGGATTGTTTGTTGTTCTTTTAGTCTCACACAGAGACAAACTGTGTGTGTGTGTGTGTGTGTGTGTGTGTGTGTGTGTGTGTGTGTGTGTGTGTGTGTGTGTGTGTGTGTGTGTGTGTGTGTGTGTGTGTGTGTGTGTGTGTGTGTGTGTGTGTGTGTGTGTGTGTGTGTGTGTGTGTGTGTGTGTGTGTGTGTGTGTGCTTTTGTGTGTCTGTGTTTGCCAGAGTGAGACCACACCAAGCATACCAAGCCTGTGTGTGAAGACATTTTGCATTTGATATTTTACATATGTAATTTTTTATCAAGGAGTCTTCCAACAAATTAGCATTTTCATAATAAAAGTCATGCATTGTTGGCATTAAGAGAAGGAGGTGTCATTCATCTGCCTCTTATATTGTACAGGATAAAAAATGTTATAATTTACACCTGTATTATTTTAATTACTCCACGTGCCTTCGTTGAAGGTTGGCTGGCAACTCGACACCATAAAAAAAAAAAAAAAAAAAAAAAAAAACAACAGCCAATCATTAGCGGATCAGAGTTCCACTGTAGTGACCCCTAACCGGGAAAAGCCGAAAGACAAACAACAACAACAGGCTTTGAGACAATAAAAAAAAAGAAACTGTAAGTTTTTTAATACTTTATATTTCTGGCAAAAAGTTAAATACTGTGAATGCATCACAGAGTTAACATTGTCATAATACAACTCCTGCTTAAAAATAATGAAATCTCATTTAGTGCACCATTTTATTATATCAGTTCATAGAGGGTGCTAAAGGAAATCATCTGTATATGGTTAGCCTTTCAAGACTAAGATACGGAGGGCATAATATATAGCTACTAAAAGGGAGATATAGTTTCCTCTTGGGGGTTATTGAGCAGTGCCTAGGTATTGCTGAGGTCTGAAATGCATGTTTATTCTCACAATGCCTACTTACTATGGATAAGAAATAGACAACCAAATATATAACTGCTGAAAAACAGAAGAAAGATCTCTGCTTATTTTATTGGATACATTGTCAGAAGGAATTAACTTCACCATTTATCAGGGGCCAAGCTGTACACATTATGTTGTACAAAGGTGATGTCAAACATTATCAAATCAGACTAGCAGTGTGTTTTCTCAGAACTACTATAATTTCTGTGAGGTTTTAGTTTGTGGCTTGACCTTGAATTATAATTTTCTTTGTTCACTTTATTGAATTTCAGTAAGTGAATCTTACTTACAAACTTGTTTTTGAAGGCAAATGCTGAGAGAAAACTATTATAAAATTGTACTATAAATATTTACAAGTGCAACAATATAGCTGCATTAGCAAATGTGACTTTCCATCTCGCCTTCTCTATATTCCTTCCCCTTTAACTATTTACTTCTCACCCCACTCTTCTGAAACAAATATGTCATCCACTTTTGCTAGTTACCAATATGTATTGGTTTTACAAACCAAAAAGAAGAGAGAATTACATCAAGGGCTTCGTGTCACACAGCAGTTCATCGGGTGACCAGACAAAGGCACAAAAAGAATTATAGTAAGTAAATAAGCAAGTTTGTAAATAAACAAAATCACACTAATGCAGAAATTACTCTTTCTCAAATTAATATTTTATTTAGTCATTGGCAGTTACAGAATCTTATGAGCCATAACGAATGTTTAAAACTAGTTTCATCACATAGCTATTAAAGTGTTCTCCATAGCCGCATCATGAAATATATAGTAATTAGGCCTCAGATGTTAGCCTGGGTATTGCACTGTGGCAAATGAAAGTATCATGTCAGTGGCAACTCTAGGGAATAAAAATACCACTTTACACTTGTTGTGGGTGTTTGCTCTGACCTTTCATAAAACTCAGCTGAGTTTGTTAATGCCAGAATAGTAGTGATTAGTAAGTTTAGAACGTTTGCAAAAGACTGACCAAAACCAAAAGACTTTAATCAAATATACATGTAATATATGCAGAAGATTCAGTTCTATAAGTGGGAAAAAACAGAGTTTTAAAAATGCTGGTCTTCTATTGGGCTAGTTCGCATATCTGAGTTTATTAATGCAGGTACAGTTTGGTTTCATTTTTTTTCCAGATTTCTGGATTTTGTGTGTCATTATGCTTTTTCTAAGAAAAACATTGAGGATAAAGAATATTGATTGTGTTCCTGACTCAAATCTGGTGGGAAGGTTCCCAAGCAATCAGTCATCTTTGCTGAGTATTCTGGCAAAACCTAACATAGAAGCTGTCACACTGAATCTTGTCATGAAACCGAATACAGATACAGTGTAGGCAGGCCAAAAGCAAGTGAATAATATAGAAAGATGTACAAAGACGTATGGCAAGTGTTGTTTACTTTAAGAATGACTTCACTGATGAAGGCAGGAATGATGCTGTCAGTACGCCAGTTTTGGAGGCAAATTGATCTCGTCCTTGTTAAGAAAGAGAAGGCCAATGCTCTGAAAGATCAAGAGTATCCATTGGGAAGAAGGCTTAATATACCTAAAAAGGCAAAGCCTGCAATTTTTTTCAGTCCACCTTGGGACATCATATCCTGTCAAATTAATCCATTTCCTTCCCTAATAAAACATACAGTAAGAACCTGCTATAATGGACAGGCAGTTTCTCATCATCTCTCTGGCAAGCCTGAAAGACATGGGCATCCTGAGGCAATGTAGGAATTGTCTTATGCAAACTGACAACCATTTACTCTTGAACCAAATACTATGAAATTGGAAGCAAGACTCTTACATAAGGACAAACTGAAAGCCAAACAGGTTGTCAGCACACACATACTTCCCACACTAAATAAGGAAATAACACATAAACCCTCTTACGCATAGGTACTCACTAGTAACCCTAAAAAAATTTTCGTCTACCATAAATAAAATAAAATTCTCCACCCTGGTAATCCTCCTACCCCAGTCCGTTCCCTGTCAATACTGACTCAGAGACTGCTGCTCTAAATAATTATTTTATTGAAATAATCCAAAAACTAACTCCAAATACCTCTATTGTCTCCTCTCTACCTTTACATCCCACTCCTCCTTCCTCCAGTACATTCTTCCTACAACCAGTTCCCATTGCCTTCATCAAATCACAACTAAATAAACTTAAGCCCTACTCTCCCTCTGTTGACAATCTACCTTCCTACTTTCTTAAAATGGCTGCCAATGCTATCGCTTACCCTGTCTCTGTCCTTATTAATTGTTCTGTCACTGAATCTCTTGTCCCAGATATATGGAAATCCTTCTATACAATCCCTTTTCACAAAGGAGGAAACTCCACTGACCCATCCAACTATCGTCCCATTGCCATACTATCCCCCCTTTCCAAAATTCCAGAAAAGTGTGTGCACACTCAGCTACTTAAACACCTGCTATCTAATAACCTTCTTACTCCCACCCAACATGGCTTCAGATCCCACCACAAGTACATCAACAGCTCTACTCTCATTCACGCAAACAGTAGCAGAAGCCAGTGACAACAACCTACTAGTTTCCTGTTTATTCCTTGAACTCTCCAAAGCATTTGATACTGTCTCTCACTCTAAACTGATAACTAAACTCTCTGACCTTCATCTCTCCACTCTCTCTTTAATCTGGTTTTCTAGCTACTTATCTAATAGAAAACAATCTGTATGCTGGAAAACTGTCACCTCCCTGTTTCTTCCTGTTAACACTTCTTCCTGTCCCCCAAGGCTCTATATTGTGTCCTCTCTTGTTCCATATTTTTACTAACAGTTTATACTCTGCTACAAACCTCTCCACACACTTGCAATATGCCGACGACGTAACCCTTATTACCACTGCCCACAGCATCCCAGAACTCCTTGCTCTTATCCAAGACACTTTTACATCCATCAAAACCTGGCTCACTGACAATCAAATAATTCTAAATCCAAAAAATCCTAAACTTCTACTTTTCCTTTCTAAAACACTGGTCACACACAAGTCCACTTTCTCTTTTACCTCCCTCAACAATACCACTATCAGACCAGAACACCATACTAAATTACTTGGTGTTATAATTGACAATGAATTAAAATTTGATATACATATCCATCATTGCATAAAAAAAAAAAAAAAAAAAAAAACAACAGAAACTTGGTCTCCTGTACCATTTCCACAAACTGCTTTCACCCTCCACCAAACCCTCCCTGGCCCTGTCTCTCCTATTACCCTGTATTTTGTATGCAGCTCCAGTTTTTACTAATCTTCAGTCTTTACTTCTCTATAAAAGCTAGATTTGCCTGTAATCTCTCCTACAAATCCCACACTAGCTCATCCTTAAAGCATTACAATGGCCTGAATTCCCTAAACAATTGTTTCTTTCTCAACTGTATATCACCCACTCAGTTGTTTATAATCCCACTTCCTGTCCCTCCATCTCAAATATTGTATCTCTATATAACGTCAGCTTTGTACATCTGACAAACATTTTCTTGACATTTACAAGCCGTCATAAAATATTGGTGAGTCCCTATATAAATACTCTGTAGCTCACACCTGGAACTCCCTTCCACTTAAAATAAGAAGTATCCCCCATAAGTTCCATTTCAAACTACGACTCAAACACTACCTTCTTAAGACCTGGTCCTGCCCTTGCCAAGCTCATACCTGATCTCTAACTGATTTCTTCCTAAATTCTACTTTTGATTTTAAGTTTTTCTCTCTCTTTGTTCTTTCTTGCTCTTCCAACACTCCAATTTACAGTTTGTCTACAATCAGGTTTTTGTAAATATTCCTGCTCAGGTTTTATCCTGCCGGTATTGTATTGTATTTTTTAAAACTTATATATACATATTTTTGTCTTTGTTTATTTCATTTTGTGTAAATGTTTCTTGTCGATATTACTATTGTAATTTTTAGTCTTTGTATTGATTACTGTTTTTTTGAAATGTCTGTAATTATAATTGGAGCTTTTCTCCATGGGTGTCCACTGAAAATGGGCTTTTGGCTCAGTTGGTCCAACCCAGTTAACAAATGACAATACATAAATAAATAAATAAATAAATAAATAAATAAATAAATAAATAAATAAATAAATAAAATAGCTTACCAAATGATCAGAGGCCTCACAAATGGAAACCACTTATACACATAACAATGCAAAAAGCAGCCATAACACATAATAACACACACACCAGTGTTTCTGCAAATACACCCATGAGGTGTTACACCTCAAAACCTAATGTATTGGTCATAGGCGACTTCACTGTGAGACACGCGGATGTTCCCCTCTCCAGGATGGAGAAAGAGCAGGTTACAGGTAGCTGCCTGTAAGGTGTCAGGATCAGTCAAATCACTCAAGTCACAAAACCACAAGTACTGGTATGACTCTGTCAAAATTCATGTTCAGGTGAACAACTTGAGATGTACCTCACTGGACTATATGAAGAGAGGCATGTCTGAACTCTCAGGTTATGTGTCACAGGCAGGTATAAGCCTAGCCTTAAGCAGCATTCTACCTTCTCCAAGGATGATGCCACAATACGAACAAAAATGATTGATTTTAACATTGGCTTAGCTTCTGGTGTCATTCCAAGGGAATACAATATATGTCAACCTGGGAAGATATGGTTGACAGGCCACACTGATTTGCCAGAGCTGGTTTGCACCTGTCTCCTCTAGGCTTTCACATACTATCAAAGGTATTAGTCACTCCTAGGTTGCCTTTTTAGGCAGTGTTAAAATAAAAAGCCTCACTACATAACAAAATCCTCTCTAGATAAACTCAAGGTACTGCTACTTAATGCTAAGAGTCTAAACAAAAAACTGCACTGCTAGAAGCACTCCTCACTTTGGAAGATGCTGACATCTGTGTAGTCACCGAGACGTGGTTCAATGGCATGGAAAGTCCATGCAGGGGTACAATGCTTTCCATATGTTCAGATCACAAACTGAACAAGAAAGAACCACAGGAGGAGGTGTGTCCATCTTCACTAAGGATAAGAACACCTTGAGACTGGTCAAACAGTATGACTCACTTGAGCTATTCTATGTCCAATTAAGTACATGCAAAGCCCCCTACCACATCATAGCTAGCTACTGGTCCCCCAAAATGAAACAGGAAAAGTATACTGCACACCTGCACTTACTGGAATCACTTGCCATACAGCCCAACACCTTACTCATGGTTGATTTTAATTATCTTACCATTGGCTGGGAAACATACACAACCAAAAACATGCTGGCTCAGAGGTTCTTGAACTCTGTGAATGCAAATGCTCTGGGACAGCTAGTCAGTACACCCACAAGAGGCTCAAATGTCCTGGATATACTAGTCAATAATATGGGAGAGCATTACAACCACCCACCCCCATGTAATGTCCTCCCTGATAACACTGGGCCATGTGTCGTTTGATATAATTATAAGGCCGGATATCCCATCAGGTTTAAAAGCGCTTATGAATTTTTCAGAGACAAATTACGTCCTACTAAGCAATGGTATTAGAAGTTTCAAAGCCCCCTCGAATACAGATAACACAGACCCCTGTGCAGAGCTGTACACCAGTGCCCTGTGTAACCATTTAAGCATATGTAAAGAATCAGCTGTACATGACCAGATTAAAACTAGAAAAAGAAACTAATTGCCAAGAACATGAGGGAACTGGCTCAGCAGAGGAAGAAATCCCTCTTTAGCTTAAACAAACAAATTAGAGTAATTGTCAAATTCTCCATAGCTAATTACAAAACAAAAATCGCATCTCTAGCTAAGGATAATCACAAGGCATCCTTTAACTATGTCTGAAATCTAAAAGGGAATACCCGGCTTTGTGCTGAACTGGTTGTGGATGGCACCACCCATACTCAACTAGAGGTAGTAACCAACCTACTAGCTGACAGATTTGGAGCAAACTTCAGTCCACTGCCCCTCCAGTCATCCCCCAAAGTATACCTGCTACCATTCTTCAGCCTATTATCTCAAGAGAGGCAGGTCATCTCAGTGCTCTCCAAAGCCAAAAACATGACATCAATGAGATGAGACAACATGCCAGGTTGCTTTTTAAACAAATTAAAACTTGACCTAGCAGACTCATTTGGATTCCTGTTTAACCTACATCCTGCAAACTTGCTATGTTCTGGCGGAATGGAGGATAGCAACAGTGATTTCTATACACAAAGAGGGACCATCAATCAACCATGGGAATTATAGGACTATAAGCTTGACTAGCCTCATCGGCAAGACCATGGAAAGTATCATCATGGATCTTATTATCAAGGACATAGGTAATCTCCAAACTCTGGAGTCAACACAGTTTGGATTTGTTAAAGGTAGATCATGCCTGTTAAACATGGTTGATTTCTTTGAGAAAGTCACCAAGGCCCTGGATGAGGGAAAAACAGTGCATACTACCTATCTTGACCTAGCCAAGGCATTTGACACAATCCCCCACTCAGGTATTATAGAGAAACTCTCCCAATTTTGAATTATCCCCTACACTACCAGATGGGTAATCAACTGGCTCACCAAAATACACATACAGTAAACATGGGTGGCTTCACCTCTAGCAAAAGACAAGTCACCAATGGATTCTGTGTTTGGCCCCTTACTGTTCATAATTTATTTCTCAGAAGTCCAGGCAAACTTGGGCAGCCGGTGGGTGACCAAGTTTGCTGACCATTACAAATTGTGAGCAATCATTGAGTCCCCCAATTGTTAATAAAATGCAGACAGGGTTAATGCACACAAATGATTGGTGCCAAAGCCACAGATTAAAACTAAATGCAAAAAAAAAAATAATAAATGCATTATTATTTCCTTTGGGAAAGTTGATATCCCTGCTAATTAGCACCCTCCTAAGTGTAGACTCAGTGGTACATGATCTGGGCACTCAGAGTGATAGCAGCCTGAACTTTAACCACCATGTAGCCACAGTAGTAAGAAAATCCTTCTATGTGGCACATTTTGTATGTAAAGGCATTACATCTAGATCTAAGTATGTCATAATTCCATTATACAAAGCCCTCATCAGACCAGTAATTGACTACAATGCTCCTTTTTCATGTACTTCACCAGACACCTATTACAACTGAAGAGACAATTTAGGTTTCTCACCAAGAAAGTACAGGTTACACAAAACAAGTCTTATGTAGAAAGACTGAAAGCCATGTCACTGTATTCTGCCTCCTACAGGTTGCTAAGGGATGACCTATGCCTGGCTTACAGGGCATTCTCTGACCCGGCCCTGATGGAAATGCTGCACATTCATAAATCAAACTCACTCAATCACTCCAGGGAACTTAACCTAACCTCTGATAGGAACAGGTCATAATGTATGGTAGACATATCTCCTGGAGACTGCCACCTCTTTCAAATATGCTTCCAATTCATGTGAAACAGAGACCCTCCAAGACCTTCTTCAAAAGCAACCTAGAACAATGGATGGGTGACTGCAAATTCACTCTTGGGGTGGTGTCCATCTCCCTCCTGGACAGAGGAAGTTATTGTTAACTGCCACAGACCCTTACCTCTGCGAACCTCACTCACCTAACCACCTACAATTGGGGTAACATGGGATAAATGTGGCTAGGCTTGTAAGGGATCTAGGGCCATTAGCCTATTAATCTTCTATGAACCTATGAATCCCTAAGAACTGGCCCATCCCCCAGTGCCCCACATCCACACTGGGTCTTCTAGCTTATCTCCCACTCGCTCATACTTACTCTCATATTGCTGGTGGTGCTCTTGGATTCTAAGGGCATCTTTGGGGCTCAGCTATATTTGCATCTGTCCTGAGGGGAGTTTTTTTATATGCCCTACACACTCCCTGCACCATCTCTCTTGCCATCAGCTACATCTGAGCAGATATTCCCTTTTTGGACCACTCATGTCCTGAAGGGAGCATTATTACTGAATTCCCTCCCTCCCAGGATAGGCATGACATTCCTTCCTGCAGTCAGTCAGTCATCTGAGCCACGAATCAAACCCAAGTTGACTTGGTCATTCTAGAGCTTTATCACTGTACACTACTGGAGTGGTCCAAAGCCTTTGATCTTAAGGGAAAACAGATATAAAGTTTGCTGGAATGTTTGCATACCTTCAAGTGAGTGATAGGATGTTGAAACATTTGATCACCAAGTTTAACAGGTAATCTGTCCAGAGAGAGATATGGTCACTGCTTTCAGCAAACTGTAATGGAGCTGGTATGCTATCAGATCTTATCTTATTGAATCTTACAAATGGATTCAGAGATAGTCTCTGTCTGCAAGGAATGCATTCATCAGGAGGTCTGAATCCACCCTGCATTTAACTTTAGAGTTTGCCAGAAGCTTATTTACTTATCGTATGAAAACAGAAATATATTAGGTAGAAGGGGCAAACAAATATCACACCCACTGTTAGCATCTATAGCATCCCATACTCTGGCCTAGAATCTGAAGTTAGTGAAACAGAGTCCCTGTTCAAGTTATGTATTTCATTCCATGGTTGACACTCTTTAATATGGGAATGTGGTGGTTTTTTGTTGCAGTAAAGTTTTTAAGTGAAATTTGATGAAGTGAGTCTTGCTTTCTGAAGGTTTCTTGTAATTTGAAAGACATGTGCTACTTTTAATTTTAATGATATGAGTATGACAAAGTCATATTCAGAGGCATGCAGTTTACTATGTTGGTATGTAATTACATGGATTAGTCATTCATGTGCCTCATCTTAAGTATGCCTACCTCTTTCTCATTCACTGACTCACATATACAAGGAGGGTTCAAAGGGAATATATCATGGTGCTTTTTCTATTACTGTTGAAACATTAGAGATGTCCCTGTAGAATTTCTGTGAGGTCTGTGTATAAAATGAACCCAACTACATTATTCGCATTCAATTCCCATTATCAGCTTACAGAAACGGGATTTTTTTTTATTGGAAATGAATATGCCATTTTGCTTTATATAAAGAGCTGAAGTTAATAAAAAACTAGATAGCTTTATATAAGAATTTAATTAAGATTGTTATGGAATATACAAAAGATGATCAATGACAGATGTGTCCTTTACCTTATTGCACCTGTGCCCCAATAATGGTTGAGCTACAAAGAGCTTGTTATATCAGTTTTTCCATTTCAGCACTTCCAGACAAGCTAATCTCTGAGAAATAAGGAACAGAAGAACAAGAGTAAAATATTCAAAATATTCTTTTAATCACCTTAGCACAAAAATAAATTTTACTCGGTCAGTAACCAAACAGTGTAAATGTATCAAAGTACAAAATGTGAGTTTGCAGTCAATGCTTGTCATGATAAAGGAGAAAATGATAGATCAGTAACAAGCACCTCAGTAGAAGAACATTCGGATTACTGGAATTCCTGAAAAGGCAGAATGAGGTGATTGTGTGATTTACGTGCAGACTATATTGGCTATGTGGTCTGGGTTGCATGCAACTCGAATTAAATTAAATTTGAAAAAGGGCACACAGAGAACTTTGCTACAAGTAGAAGACAGAAACATATTTTGATTAGATTTGAATCACATAGAATAAAATATCAGTCACTGCCATTGCTGTGGCATCCTAATAAAATATACCAATCTGACGATGAGAAAGTTTTATTTTTTTATTTTATTTATTTATTTATTTGTTTAGCTAGCTAGCTAGCTATCTCTGAATGACTGTAGTTTTCAGACACACACACCCACACACACACACACACACACACACACACACACACACACACACACACACACACACACACACACACACACAGCAATGGTATATTTTGCACCATGATTGATCGAGTGTAAAGAAAAATGACTGAAGTTTCATATCTGTTGCCTAACATTACCCAGTGTGTTTTCCAAGAGGAATAATGACTTTTAAGATTTAAAAGAGACACTCAAAGTCATAAGGGAGTTTGATTCTACAGAATACCTTAATAAGTCAGAAGCCATTGCTAGGATGGGGCAAGAGGTTTAATGGCCACGGGCACAACGTGTTACGGGCATGATCAGCCATTCACCATCTGCAATACCAGCTTTTAAAAGCCAGTATTGCATTTGTGATTAAACCTGAATGCTGTTGCGCAGCATGTGTGGTCCACTTTGCTAAAGGTTTTTTTTTTTTTTTTTTTATGAACTAAGTTAACTAAGACCTGAGTGTTGTAGCAGTTTGCTGCAATTTGAAAAGAATAATTTTTTTTAAACTAAAACATGAGAACAATAGTACTTCATGCAGACGGTCTATAAACTATAGCAGCCATTTGCTACATTTTAAAAGAAGTAATTATTATTATTATTGTATTTTAATAAAATAAGTTTAAGGAGAGTTGGGGCAAGGCACAGAAATGTGAACTGAATGGCTGGGGCAGGAGGGAAGTGGGGCATGTAGTGCATCTGCCCACTTGGTTGTTGTGCCAGAAGAAGGAAAATCCATTTTTTTCATTTGTTTGGACATTTTATTGGAAGAGCCGGGGGATGTAGATCTAAGTGCAATAAGCTGGTTGGTGAGATTGGCTTATTACAGTGAAGTGCTTTTAGTGCTTTTATTTTTTTTGCTCTTCATTTGAAGAGCTGAGGGTGGGAAGCTGATTCATAGTAGCAGCCCAGGGCACTGGTTAAACCAGCCACACTTCTGTTGTGGACATTCCCAACTTGAATTATTAATATGTAGCTGTCAGTATATAATTAGGCACGTCAAGACTTGGAAGCCTCCATTATGTTGGATAAAGGCTGTGGTAGCGGTATTGTCAAAAGAGAGCACAGGCGTTTTTTAGTCTTTATCCTGCAGATTGATTTATATTTTAAACCATGATTACAAACTGGTTATGACTAGTCTAGCAGTCAATATGGCTCCCAAGTTTGATACAGTTTGATAGTAAATTATATTTTATAGACAGGCGTACATATAATACATTTTTGTAAATGGAAATATTAATGCAACTGGCATAGAAGGAGAGGAAGGGATTAATGGCAATCAGCTTCTGAGATGGCATTTGATGGAGTGGAATGGTGTTATTTAACTAGCTTTTGTTAATATTGCAGTTTTTTTTTTCAGAATAGCACATCTAGTTAGATACACACCCAAACAGCATGCACATTACAAATCAAGCATATCCCAGTAGAAAGAAGTCTGGCCACTAAGTTATTGCTGAACGGCCAGATTTTCTATTAGGATATGCTAGGTATGACTGTCTTCAAGATATTTTGAGGGACAGAGCAAAATCTGAAAAAAAGTCTGGACATTCTGCAGAACTCTGATTGATCATACTGCTGTTAATCTTATCTCTCAACTGTCCAGAGTTTAACAGAACAGCCATCATTTTTATGTCCATCATAAAATTTTGAATTTTCTGGTAAATGAATGAGGACTTTGGTTATTTAACAATAGTACCAGACATTAAATATTCATAATCTTCATACTTCAGTCAAAAAAAAAAAAATATATATATATATAGAGAGAGAGAGAGAGAGAGACACTGCTATGGAAAAGCTATTTCATTCACCATTCTTGCCAGCACTGATGAACTGTACAAGTATGTAGGATATATCATATGCATGCACAGTACATCAGAGAAGTGGAAAGAAGGTGGAAGAAAAATAAAATGTCACTATGCAATGAGATTGTTTAAGAAAGGTAAGGAATGTCTTAAATAAAGTCATTCTAGAATAGCAATAATCCATGACTAGGTGTGGGTATCATAGGATTTACTATTTCTTTTTAAATTCTCCAAGTCTTATGGGTTTCTAATACCATGATGGGAATGGACCCCATTCCTAAGTCAAAGTATGATTAAAGTTCATAAAATTAGTATTGTTACAATCTTTGATGTCAGCCAGTAGTGCTCTTCGCAGCACCCACAATGTGCCCAGTAATGACCCCTTCTGCAGTTCATATGGAGTTACATGTATTGGTAACATATTTAAATACAATTGTACATTCTTTTTTATAAGACCCGTTGCTCCTACTACTATTGGGACTGTCTGGTTATCTTTCTTCCACATTGCTCTTGTTTCTGCCTGCAGATTCCTATATTTTATGACTTTGTGTCTCTCTGTACGCAAGACACTGTAATCACTGGGTGTGGCAATTTCAATGATCAATGCTACTCTTGTCTTCTTTTCATGGACCAGTATATCTGGTTTTCTAGTATTTATCTTTTGAACTGTCGGTAATGGATGAACCCAAGTGATGTAGACTTCCTCATTTTCTATGATGCTTTCTGGCTCATGTTTCCAGTGTTTCTCGGCCACTTCAATACCACAATGTTTGCACAATCCTCAGTTCAACAGTCTAGCCACATTAATATGCCTTTCAGTATACAGTTCTTCTGCCATTAGTATTTTGCAACCAGCAACGAGGTGTGTAACTGTTTCCAGTTTGGTTTTACAAAGTCTACATGTGTCTGTTACTCCCACATGTTCAATGGACTTTATAAACCAACATGTACGCAGCCCACTATCTTGGGCCGCCAATATTAACCTTTCATCTCTTGGTTTGAATTTGCCTCACCTTAACCATTCCTTTGTTCGTTCCTAATCAACATGAGGTTCTTTGAGAAGTTTTCTATACTTGCAACTATATTTATGCTTTTTCCACATTTCTTGCCTTCTCATCTGATCCTTCATGTTATATTGTTTCTTTTGTTTTTTAGCACATTCAGTTG
The DNA here is from genome assembly GCF_019279795.1 of Protopterus annectens. Taxonomy (NCBI): domain Eukaryota; kingdom Metazoa; phylum Chordata; order Ceratodontiformes; family Protopteridae; genus Protopterus; species Protopterus annectens. Next base: position 220,753,816 of record NC_056742.1, on the reverse strand, counting down.
CTGCCTAAATTTTATCTAATTCTGGTTTGATTTCCATTCCTGCTTGTCTAAGCTTCTGCTAGATTAAGCAGACAAGTCATCTTAGATTTATTCTCCTCATGTTTCAAAACTTTTGTGACGTCTGGGTCTTGTGAGGTCAGCAGGTATGTGTGAAGTCTCTCAATTTAATATCTGTACATATAATCAGTTTCAAAGAAGCCCATCCTTTCTTCAGAACGGAGAATATATAATCTTGGCATGCACTGATTTTTATAAATAATTTGGTGAGCATGAAGCATCCTTCTTGTTTTCCTATCTACTCTATCCAACACATTTTGGGGCCAGTCAATCACGCCAAAACTGTAAGTTAGGACATGAAGAACAAATTGATTTATAGCTTGGATTCTATTCCAAGATCTCATTGCTGTTTTCAGGATTAATTTAAGTCTTCTAAGGTATTCTTTACTAAGTTTTATTCACATTTGTTCGTTTTATTGGTGCTCCTTCATCAATTCCCAAATATTTACACACTCTTTCTTGCTCAAGTTCTTTTATTTCACATTCTTGTCCTAAACTGATATTTTCCTGGCGTTGTAGTTTTCCTGCTTTAAAGGTTGCTTTTGCACATTTATCAAGACCAAATGA
>NC_056742.1:220705692-220748192 GCF_019279795.1 Protopterus annectens | reverse complement strand
CTACTCTCACTACAGATCACAATGTCATCTGCAAACATCATAGTCCATGGGGCCTACTGTCTGATCTCATCTGCCAACCTGTCCATCACCATTGCAAATAAAAAAGGACTCAGAGCTGATCCTTGATATAATCCCACCTCCACCTTAAACACATCTGTCACTCCCACTGCAGACTTCACCACGGTCACACTACCCTCGTACATATCCTGCACCACACTTACAGACTTCCCTCCCACTCTTGACTTCCTCATACAATACCACAACTCCTCTCTAGGCACCCTGTCATATGCTTTCTCAAAGTCCACAAAGACACAGTGCAACTCCTTCTGACCTTCTCTATATTTCTCCATCAACACTCTCAGAGCAAACATTGCATCTGTAGTGCTCTTTCCCGGCATGAAACCATACTGCTGATCACTAATCATCACCTCCCTTCTTAACCTAGCTTCCACTACTCTTTCACATAACGTCAAGCTGTGACTGACCAGTTTTATCTCTCTGTAGTTACTATAGCTCTGCACATCACCCTTATTCTTAAAAATATGTAACAAAACACTTTTTCTCCACTCTTCAGGCATCCTCTGACTTTCCAAGATTTCATTAAACAATCTGGTTAAAAACTCCACTGCCATTTCTCCTAAGCACATCCATGCTTCCACTGGTATGTCATCTGGACCAACAGCCTTTCCATTCTTCATCCTCTTCATAGCTGTCCTTACTTCCTCCTTGCTAATATGTTTCACTTCCTGATTCACTATCCTCACATCATCCAACCTTCTTTCTCTGTCATTCTCTTCATTCATCAGCCCTCAAAGTACTCTTTCCATCTACTCAACACACTCTCCTCACTTGTGAGTACATTTCCCTCACTGTCCTTTATCATCCTTACCTGCTGCACATCTTTCCCAGCTCAACCCTCTGTCTAGCCAATCAGTACATGTCCTTTTCTCCCTCTTAGTGTCCAACCTTTCATACAACTTTCCATATGCCTTATCCTTAGCCTTTGCCACCTCTCTCTTTTCCATGCTCCTCATTTCCTTATACTCCTGTCTACTTTCTTCATCTCTCTGACAATCCCACTTCTTCTTCACCAGCCTCTTCCTCTGTATACTCTCCTGTACTTCCTCATTCCACCACCAGGTCTCCTTGTCCTCCTTCCTCTGTCCAGATGTCACACCAAGCACCTTTCTACCTGTCTCCCTTACCATCTCTGCTGTAGTTACCCAGCCATTCGGTAACTCTTCACTGCCCTCAGTGTCTGTTTTAACTCTTCCCTGAACTCCACCTCACAATCACCCTTTTTCAACTTCCACCATTTAATCCTTGATAATTGTCCTCCTCTTCTTGATCACCAACGTAATCCTACAGACCACCATTCTATGCTGCCTAACTACACTTTCTCCTGTCACCACTTTGCAGTCTCCTATCTCCTTCAGACTGGCCCTCCTGCATAGGACATAATCCACCTGTGTGCATCTTGCTCCACTCTTGTACGTCACCTTATGCTCCTCCCTCTTCTTAAAATAAGTATTCACCACAGCTATGTCCATCCTTTTCACAAAATCCACTACCATCTGACCTTCTGCATTCCTCTCCTTAACACCATACCTGCCTATCACTTCCTCATCCCCTCTATTCCCTTCACCAACATGCCCATTGATGTCCGCTCCAATCACCAGTCTCTCACCCTTGGGTACACTCACCACCACTTCATCCAACTCACTCCAAAATATTTCTTTCTCATCCATCGCACACCCAATTTGAGAAGCATATGCACTAACAACATTCATCATTACATCATTGATTTCCAGCTTCATAAACATCATTCTATCCGACACTCTTTTCACCTCCAAAACACTACTGGCATACTGTTCCTTCAGGATAACCCCTACCCCATTTCTCCTCTCATTCACACCATGATAGAACAATTTGAATCCACCTCTTATACACCTGGCCTTACTCACCTACCATCTGGTCTCTTGCACACACAATATATCAACCTTCCTTCTCTCCATCTTATCAGCTAGCTCTCTCCCTATACCAGTTATACTGCCAACATTTAAAGTTCCTACCCTCACTACTACACTCCTAACTTTCCTCCTCTCTTTTACTTTTGTGCATGGCTTCCCGCTCTTCTTCTCCCTTCTGCCAACAGTAGCCCAATTTCCGCCAGCACCCTGTTGGCTAACAGAACTGGTGGTGGTCGTTGTTAACCTGAGCCTCGACCAATCCAGTATGGAAATCTGTATTGTTGTCTGCATATATTATTTGGCAGAGGTTTTACCCTTCCTGGCGTAACCCTCCCCATTTATCCGGGCTTGGGACCATTACAAATAAATGCACTGGCTTGTGCATCCCCAGTGGCTGGGTTCCAACTGACAAACTAAAACAATGAGTGAAAAGGGCACACAGAAAAAAACAAACAAACTAAAACAATGAGTGAAAAGGCCACACATAAAAAAACAATCAGTAAAAAAACTAAGAGAAAATTCTAGCCAAGCTAGAATTTCCACTGAGTGACCCCTCATACCTCTTGTATTAGAGGCATATGAGATATATGCAAATGGCCCTTATGAACACAATAGAACAGAATAGAACAGAATAAGGATACTTAAGGAAATACAGACTAGGGGATACAATCTACATTGACAATAATATGCTAACTGTGACAGTACAGCAATTAGAATCCTAACTCTTCCATCAGCTGAGTTAGTAAATCATTTTCAAAAGAACATTACAATCAATGCTTAGAAAAGTTGTGTGCCATGGTAAAAATGGAGATCTGTTAATGCCATAGTTCCTGAAGTTCAACATTCTCACTGCTGCTGTGGGGTCTGGGTTATATCCTTTCAAGAATGCAGCATCCAGCCAGTTTCCCAAAGCTCTGTCCCCATCCTGCATGGTCACTCTGGTTTCCTATAGGCTAATCCCTCTTGGAAGGAAATATAAAAGCAGCCAGAGTGACTATTTTTTTTTAGTGCTATCTTGCCATCACATGCAGATTCATCTCTGAGAGTTCTTTAGTTCAGCAGTTGATCATGGCTGCCTGTGACACAAATAAGACCCCTTTTGGGGACCCCAAACACATATATAAATTATATTTTCAATCTATTTTTAATGCTTTTGCTGTTTTTTTTTTTTTTTGTTCTTTTTTTTTTGTGGTAAATAGCAGCATTTCACTTTGAGAATACTGGCTTTTAATGCAATGTACCGTTATTGACTCTGTATGGGGTTGCTTTCTAGGATTTGACTATTTGGTGCCCTAGGGATATATTTAAGTGTATTTCTTGAAATACCTATATGCTTGTATTAATATTATAGCCCTAGGGCACCAAATAACAGTCAAATCCTAGAAAGCGATCCTTAGAGAGACAGTGACAGTAAGGTGTCTATCGTCTTGTTTATAAAGTGTTTTGGACAGTATTTTTGCTGGGAGAATAATGGGATTATATGCAAATGCTTCTGCTCACACTTGGTTTATTTGGTGTTTTACAGGGCAGCTAATTTATGTAATTCTAATATAATAAGAATAATAATTAATACTATTTTTTATTAATTCTAATAAAAAACAACCAAAGGCTTCCTGACAAAATTTATTTGAGGACTCCTTGAAGGCTGTTTGGTTGTTTTTTATTATTTTTCTTTTTTTGCATTTGTGGTTGGTGAATTTATTTAATTAATTTAACATAAAATAAGCAGTCCTCAGTCTTCCGATAAGCGCTTTCGGCAAATCCACGATCTGAGGAAGGCATATTTGCCGAAAGTGCTTATCAGAAGACTGAGGACTGCTTATTTTATGTTATATTCCTTTTTTATTAAAGTTTTGATTTTATTATCAAGTTTCACTGCCGTGGTGGACAACAGGAGTTTTTAGTAGTGTTTGCCTTTTCTTTTCCTCGTTGTTGTCCTTCACAGTGTAAGAAAGTTTTTTACCTATTTCAAGACTCTGGGAGAATGCATCTGCTATATCTCTAGTCATATAATTAAATGTCTTCATTCCCTTCTTCCCTCTACATAACTTGCTCCGATTCTATTTTTGACTCTCATTCCTTCAGCAGGATAACGCATATGTACATATTACTTTTGTTTGTTTGTTTCACTTACACTGTATATGTCATTTAATTATTGCCTTTATTCCTTCAAGTCAACTATGATATTCACTTTGCATATAATATATGTATGTATTGCATTTTGTCATTCGCTCTGTATATAATGTCATATAAATATCTATCGTGCTTTCCCCAAGATGAGACCAAAATTGGTCAAATGGGATCAGTGCTCTATCCCTGGTTAACAAATTCAAAATAAATAAATAATTATTACTATGTCTAAGAAAATGGTGGGTGACTGTGCAGTGGCCACTGTCAGTTCCTTAGACCTCTCACCCACTTCCCTGAATCCCTCTTGCATGTCACTGTGTACAAGATCAGTTGCAGTATTTTGCTTGGGCATGGAAGAATCATCTGATGTGGGTATGAAGGACAGTTGGAGAGGATTTTCCCAAGGTGTCCAGGGAAAATTACATTTTGTTCAAGATAATATGCTGCCCCTCTAGCCATTCACTCCATAGACGTGTACCTATAAAAATGAAACAAAAAGCTAATCATATTGCAAATAAAGAAGTGTTTCCTGTATGTAAAAATGATATCATTACCCTAGTTAGGAGTTTATTAAAGTCAGTCAGCATGAGGTGCTATATGCTTTCTTCTAATAGTTTACTCCTTTGTCTATGGATAGGATGACTTTTCTAAAGAATCTGATGTTGACAAAGACGTGCTTTACTCACCCAAGAATTATATAGCCCAAAACACTGATTCTATAAATAGTGAGTCTGAAATGATACTAGTGTAAACTTTCTCTATTACTGAATCTGTTCTGAGACTGAAGCATGGATTTGCTTGGAAAAAGAGAGATTTTATGATTTACATGAACAAGAAGTCCCCATTTTTGCACCCATTCCTCCTATTTTCCCTGCTTTGGGGATGCATTAAAAGCTGCACATAATGCCCCTGATTCTCTCCCTTCAGTTCCTAAAAAAAGCAGATAGAATCCTATAGAGTTTCACATGCAAATACATTTCTCTTTTCCTGTCTTACTGCTGATTTTGCTGCAATCACTCCTGCAGCTCAAGAAGGAAAAAGGACCTTAACCCAGTTCCTGAGGATAAGGAGTGGTGGTGGCTGGACAGATAAATTCAGAAGGGTCCTAAGGTTCTATGTATTTGGGATGTACTATCATTTCATCTCTCTTCTGCAACAAAAGTGTTTACAAAGAATTTAGTACTTGGGGTGGCTCAGAGCAGGCTGAAAGTTACCAACATTTGTTTTCTTTTTTTTTTTTTTTTTTTGTTATATAGATGACTTCCTTATTTGTACAGAATCTTTGCACATATGCCAGGAGTCCTTAACAAATGTTTCATCCCTCCTAACTCATCTGGTGTTCCAAATAATCATACAGAAATCCTGCCTAAATTTATCACATGGGATTATAATTTGTGAATTTAGAGTGCCTAATATACACTCTCATGCAAGAAAAGCCTTTTACCTCAAGGCAAAGTGGAAAGATTCCAAGAAGAGTTGCTCAAATTTTATCATCTGACTCAAGCTTTAGCCAGAGAATTCTTTAGAATTCAAGGCCATATGGCTTGCAAAATCCCAATGATACTACTTGCCAGGCTACATATAAGAAATATTCAGCTGTTCATAAAAAATATGTTAACCCAGCATTTTCACCCACACATTTCAAATCCCAGTGTTGGACTTGGTAAAGCTAGAACTACAGAGGTGTAAAGATCAGATGGCTCTTAATCCAGGACTCCCTTTCTCTCTTCCTACCTCAAAACAATTAGCCTTGTCAGACTCCTCAGATTGTGCTTGGGATTCAGTTTTTATGGGAGTAAAAGTACAAGGTCTGTGGGACAATTCTGACAGACAAATGCACATAAATGTTGAAGCAATGATGGCTGCGATGCAATCTGTAAAAGCCCTATGTCATCTTTGTCAACTGGGACTTCTTCGGACAATAGCAATAAGTACCCTGTTTTTTTTTTTTTTGCATATTTTTAGCATTTATTGCTTATTCTTGATATTTATAGCAATTTTAGTGTATGCTGCATACGTGTACTGTATTTCATAGCTATTGGCTCACTGCTGGTTTTCTGCTGTGCTGTGATACACATTTCTGTAGTGTTTTCTGCCTAAAATAGCTTCCCATCCTCCCTCCTTATTGGCATCTTGTCTTTATACCTGCTGGCCTTGCAGTTGCCCGCCCCTACTCTAAATTTGATCTTGGACACTCCTTCCAGTCTAGTGTCATTAGCTCATTCTACCTAATACAGAAAGAACATCTGAGAAGGCCAACCCACTTAGTTTCTTTCCTTCTGTTCCTCCTTTCTCCCTTTCTAAAAAAAAAAAAAAAATGCCTGAATCTTCTTATAGTTTCATAGGTAAATATGAGGCTGTCTGCCCAAGGGCATTTATAAGCCTAGCCAGAATGTGCTGGCTTTCACTACCCCCTTAGATTAGTTCCCTGTGCTCCTGTCCAGCAGAGCCATTAGTTCCCTGCACCACTGTCCAGCAGAGCCACTGCAGTGATCCCCGGGGTAAATTTTCTGTTTCCCATCCACCCGTCAAGGTTTCTCTTGAAGATTGTTAGTGAGGGGCTCTGCCTGATATATATTGGAATCCTGTTACAAAGCATGGGGAGTCTCTGGGAAAGGAATCTATCCCTCCAGCATGTCATATTTATCATTGTGGTGAGGATTAGATCTCTAAAGCGTGTGGCTCTCCGGGATTTATTTTTTTTTAGGTGGAGCATGTCCATCAATTCTGGGCTGGACATGGCCTTGTATGTCAGGTAGAGATCACCTCTGAGTAAGCAGTATGCAACTGAGTACAGCTGGAGTTTCTTGAGTCGGGCTGCCTAAGGCATCTGTTTGAGGCCAGTAATCCTCTTGGTGAGGTACTTTTGTGGTCTTTCCAGCTGTTGCAGATGTCTTATAAGGTACATCCCAAATGGAGTGTTGTATTCTATAATGGGTCTAATGAGTGATGAGTAGAGAGGCACAATAACCTCTTTTGTTCTAGATGTGAACCCTTTTGTGATTAGGTGGGCCACATAGAAGGGTTTTCTAACGACCTTGGCAATATGATTATCAAAGGAGATATTACTATCTACTTGGGTCCCCAAATACCTTATTACATTTTCTGTATTTAGGGGACTACCACCTATGTGGTAGTTCATGGGTACTTTGTTTTTTCCAAAGGGGATGACAATACACTTTTTGGCATTTAGTTTGAGGCCATGATTTTGACACCAGGTATCCGTCTCAGTGAGAACCTTCTGGACGGTGTCTGTTTCAGCCGGGGAATCAGTTATGGCCCCTAGTTTGCAGTCGTCTGTGAACTTGGTCAGCCATAGTCCTCCTGTGCTTGCCTGTACCTCTGAGAAGTATACACCAAACAGGAGGGGTCCTAGGACTGAGACCTGGGGGAAACCACTTGTAACCAGTTTAGAGTGAGACATAGATCCTGCAATTCTCACCATGTGGGTTCTATCCATGAGCCAGTTGGCAACCCATCTCATGATGTAGGGGTTTATGTTCAAGTTGGTGAGCTTGTCTATAATACTAGAATGGGGAATGGTGTCAAAAGCCTTTGCGAGATCTAGGTAGGCTGTGTGAACCTCCTTTCTCTCATCTAATGCCTTGGTAACTGTCTCAAAGAAGTCCACCAGGTTTAGTAGGCATGATCTGCCCTTAACAAAGCCAAACTGGGTAGAGTCCAAGGTTTGGAGGTTCCTAATGTATCTGTTAATGAGTTCCATGATGACGCGCTCCATAGCCTTGCAGATCAGGCTAGTCAGGCTTATAGAGCAATAATTCCCAGGGTCCGTTGTGGCTCCACATTTGTGGAGAGGGATAACTGTTGCTGTGCGTCATTCTGTGGGTATGTAGCCTGTAGAGAGTCTGAGTTTGAACAGTGTGTTTAGGTGAGGGGTTAGTTAATTTTGGAGCTCTTATAAAACACAGCTTGGGACACTGTCCGGTCCCATTAAAGCTGTGTTTTTGGCTTTGGATAGGGCTGTTTAACCTGTGTTTCAGTGAATGATGGGGCCCTACATTCTTCTGGTATGGTTATGGGCCCTTTAGTGGGTGAGAGGGGAGTGAACTTTGGACTAAACCTGTCTGCCAGAATGTTGGCAATATCAGTCGGTTCAGTGTATTTTGTGCCATTCTGCACTAACTCAGATCAGATCTGAGAGTTTCTACTTAGGTTCTTGACATAGCTAAAGACTGCTTTGTGGTTATCTTTGGAGTCATTGGCAATTTTTCTTTTGAAACTAGCCTTGGATGATTTAATGAGGGATCGTAGTTTCTTGCTGATACTGATCAGGAATGTCTTTCCTTCTTGGGATTTTACTCTTTTCTGTACGAGTTTCCTTTTTCTGTTGTATAGCTTGTTTATGGCAGGGGTCCACCAGACTGGTTTCCTTTTCTTGGAGGAGTGAGTCTTGGTTTTACTTGGGATAGCACAATCCATGCATTCCTGCAGATGTTCATAGAGTGCCTTTGTAAAGGTTTCAGCAGCTTGGACAGCATTGTCCTTTAGCATGGGGGCTGTGAACCTTTCCATCTCAGTCTTAAGTAATGTGAAGTTTGCTTTTGAAATGTTTTTCACAGTGGTTTCCTTAATTGGGGGTGGGGGCAGAAAGTGAATATCCAGAGTGATTAGTCTATGGTCTGATCTAACCAGCGAGGGGTTGACCTCTGGTGTGGAACATCGGTCGCCCATGTTGGTGATGACCAGGTCCAATATTTTGTTCCCTCTGGTGGGGGTGTTGACTAGTTGATCTAGGGCATTCGAGTTTATAAATTCTAGGCAGCGTTGGGCAAGGGAGTTAGTACTTGAGTAGTTCTCCCAGTTTATGTTTGAGTAATTGAAATCACCCAGTATTAGGGTGTCAGGTAGGACTTTCATATTTCCCAGTGTCTCCAGAAATGCGGAATGGAGGTCCTGGGTCACGTTGGCTGATCTGTAGCAAGCTACAATTTGGACTGCAGTTTTGCCCATTGTTAGTTGCACATGGATGATCTCTGATGTATTGTGCTGCACCACTAACCTGGAGGTGTGGGTATCCTTGATGAATATGGATACACCCCTGCCTTTTGTGTTTCGGTCCTGGTTCTGTGGCAGAAAGGCATGGTATGAGTTATAGCCTAGTAGTGCTGGGGTGCTCTCAGGAGCCTTAAACTAGGTTTCTGTTACTGCACAGATGTCGATGTTCTCCATACTGAGGAGTGCCTCGAGTGCTTGCATTTTGAGGTTTAGACTTTTGGCGTTGAGTAGAATTACCCTCAGTTTTTGGTTACTTGTGCTATTTAGGGTGGTGGGTTTGTCTTTTGAGCCTTGCCTAAAAAAGGCACTATGGGGGTGGCAAGAGCCTTGGCCAGTATTCGAAAGCCTAAGGGTGACAGGTGCAAGCCATCTCTTGCGAAGCATTGTGGCTTGTCGAGCATGTTATCCCAGGTGGACAGATACTGGAGCCCCTTTGAATGACACCAGAAACTTAGCCAATTGTTGACATTTATCATTTTTTCTTTATACTGTGGCATCATTCTTGGTGAGGGAGGATGCTACTCAGGGTCGGGGTCATACTGGCCTGGGCTACATGATCAGAGAGCTCTTCCATATCTCTTTTCATGTAGTCCAGGGAGGTACATCTCAGGTCATTCACACCAACATGGACAATGACAGATTTATATTTGTACTTATTCTGGAGTGACTTGAGTAACTGTGTTATGTGACGGATCCTGGCGCCTGACAGGCAGCTAACTGTAACCTTCTCCTTGTCCAGCCTAGTTTGTGGGACATCAGTGTGCCTGACTATAGAGTCCCCTATTACTAGTGTTTTGGGTATATTATTTTGCCTTAAGGGCTGTGATTATGTGGCACACTGATTATGTGAATTATGTGTGTTCATGGTTGGTGATGGGGTGTGGAGGTTGCTTGGATGTCTGCTTTGGAGGTCTCTGTTGCTTTTGCAGATTTTTATTTAGAGCCTCTGAGTATGTTTTCATGTATTCCTGTGTGTTATTTGCCAGTGTTGGTTTATTAGATCTATGTGAGACTGGTGGTGTGTTGCAAGTATTACCCTTCTCCTCTTGACTGTCAGTTCCATCTTGGGATGAGAGAGCTTTGCCTCCAGTTTGGCTGTATAATTGCATCTCTCACATATATTAGTGTTTGGTGGTAGGAGGAGAGGGTTGTCTGTGTACATGAGGCAGTTGTAACATTGCCTCAAAATTGCCAGATTCACCAGTTGGACTGGAGAGTACACCAGAAACTGCCCTTTGGACATGCCTGAATAGGTAGAGTAAGCTCATTTTCTGATTGGCTGGTGGGGACGAATAGAGAGCCTTGTCCTTCTGGACAGTATAGGGGGGGTCTAGTGCTAGGGTTACTTAGTGCTTGCTATGAGTTTTAAGCAAGTGCTTGTCTGTGAAATGAATGGTTTGAGTGCTAAAGTTGAAGGTTTGTCTAGTTACAAGGGAAAAATTGAAGAGTAGACGTTGCGGTGCCGAGAATAGTTTAACTCTAGCTAACCAGTGCTGCCCGGCACGCAAAACCGTGCAAAAACAGTTTTTATAGCAGGGAAGTGAAAGAGATAGAAGTTAGCCCAAAATGGCCAATAAACTACTAACTTCTGGGCTGAAACTACTCCTTCAGGGACAGATAGGCTGCTCAAAGCTCCCCTCTCTCACAGGTGAACAGAGAAACTTTCTTCTATCCAAGTAAGGTATGGGCAACACAGAAAAGTGTAACACAGTCCTGGATTCATCAATAACCTGAAAACTGGACTATACTAGTTCAGAAAGGTGGGAAACAAGTATTTTTTTTTTTTGGGGGGGGGTTGTTTTTTTGTTTTGTTTTTCTTTTCAGAAAATAGAGCAGATACAATCAAAATCAGCCCAAAATGGCCAATAAACTTCTAACTTCTGGGGTGAAACCACTCCTCAAGGGACAGATAGGCTGCTCAAAGCTCCCCTCTCTCACAGGTGAACAGAGAAACTTCCTTCTATCCAAGTAAGATATGGGCAACACAGAAACTTGTAACACAGCCCTGGATTCAGCAATAACCTGAAAACTGGACTATACTAGTTCAGAAAGGTGGGAAACAAGTATATTTTTTTGTTTTTGTTTTTCAGAAAATAGAGCAGATACAATCAAAAGTCACACAATCCAGAAAAACGGTCAAGGCAAAAACAAGGATGGCAGTCAAATTTTTATTTGGATATCACAAGCGCTTTCACCCTGACTCAAATGCAGGGCTTTTTCAAGTGAAAAACAAAATACATTGTATTCAACCTTATTTAAGTAAATCCCTTCATAAAAGGCACCAACATATCTAAAGTGCTACACACATTTCAAACCTTCCATATAAAAAATCCACTTTAACAAGGTAAACAATGAAACACTTTTAGAAATATAAAATCCAAAACATATATAAAATATGTGTGAACTAATAATGACCAGTTCATAGCCACTTCCTACGACCCAAAGTCTTTATGTTCATATATATATAGGGGAAGTATATACAACGATAGCACCTATCTACACCTATAGGTGCTTATAACTTCTTGGCTGTATTCACTAAGTGTGGTTTTACTGACACATGTTCATTCAAGCCCGGCAGCTGGGAAGAATTTAGTTTCAATTGCCAAAAGGTCTCTTGGCAGCATAATCAATTCTCCCAGTCCCCATCCCTTGGGTCTGGGGAAACTTGTTCCAGAATTCCAAATACGAAACCCGAATGTGCAGGCTCCATTTGCAAGTGCCTACATAATGCATTGTTCAAGTTCCCTCTCCTAATACTGTAAACATGTTCATAAATATGTTTACCAAGTGCCCTTTCTGATTTACCCACATAGAAGCTCGTGCAGTCCCTGCAATAGGCCAAGTACACTATGCCCTTAGTTGCACAGGTCCCCTTCCTAAAGTGGACAGCACTCCCCTCGTAGTTGTCCAAGGTGACACTGGTACATTCTGATATGTGTTACAGTTCCCACATCTTACACATTTTCTTGTTCCTTGCTCACTCCCAGATCTATCATAATAATTCTTCCTTTTATACCCCCTCTTTAAGTTGGCTCCTGTTTTAAAACAAAGTTGGGGTGCTCTCCCACCTTGTGTACAATATCTTTGTTGAATTTCAACATCTTCCAATTAGATTCAATCAAGTCCTTAACGTCTTTAGAGCCACAGTTGTATTCCAGTACCATAGATCTCCTGAAACTGTTCTGGTCTCCTATCAACACCACAGGACCACTTGTAACAGCACTACCTAAAAATGGCAAGTATTTTACACCCCATCCCGCTTTAACCTAGTCAACAACTGCTTCAATTAAAGTTACTGTGTAACCTCTTACCTTGAAAAGATCAGCAAATACATTTAATTTCAATTTCAAAATCTTCCATTTTAGAGGTCATTCTGGCTGCCCTGACCATCTGACCTTTGACAATACTTTTTTTCTGTTTCCAAGGGTGGTCACTATTAAAGGGAAGATAGGAATTACTGAATGTACTCTTTCTGTGAATTCTAGATTTCAAACCCTCACTAGTTTTATCTAGCCTAACATCTAGATAATCAATTCCATTTTGATCAAATTTAAAAGTGAATTTTAAAAAACTAGTGGTAGAGTTAAAAAAACAAGAAAATCAGCAATAGAAATAGCTGTTCCCTCCCATATAATGAACAGGTCATCCAAAAAATGTATATAAAATGTAATGTTCTTCCAATAAACGGAGTCAAAGATATACTGCAACTCCCACTTTAATAACACCAAATTGGCATATATGGGGGCACATGCCGCTCCCATGGTGACCCCACTGATTTGTTTAAAAGTTTCCCCCTCAAAATAAATATAGTTGTTCTCCAACACAAGCCTCATAAGTTCAACTAGAGCATCTGTACTAGTATCTAATAATGATCTTTTTTCTTCCAACAGGGCCCAAAATACATCAAGGCCCTCCTCTGTAGGAATGCAAGAAAACAAATCGACCACGTCAATCGTTACAAAATGCACTTCACCCACATTGGACTGCTGGGTTAAACCAGTCAAAAAATCCCATGAGTCCTTTAACAGGTGGGTGTAATTCCCTGTAATATGTTTTAATGTTTGATCCAGAAAGGTTGCTATACAATAGGTCTTAGAGCCGTCAGTGGAAACAATAGGTCTATGGGGGGGGGTTTCTTTATTGACAAGGCAACCCCAAGCTTCTCATCCAACCTATTTTCAAGTACTAATTCTTCCAATGCAAGGTCAATCTTTCTATATGTAATATTAATTTTGATGATGGATACTGGTAAATATATATTGGTGTCATTTAGAATTTCAAAGATCTTACACATGTAATCGAATGCATTGACCAAAACCATACCACCCGCCTTATCGGGTTTCATAATTCAAATTTCTCTATCAGTCATCAATTGCTCCAAAGTTTGCCTTTCCTCCATAGTCAAATTAATTTTGAAACCACATTTTTTCCGGAAGCTCTTGTTGGCACTTAAACCATATATATCAGGTGCACAGACTTCCTCAGACACTTGTAATGCTGGGTGGAGGAGAGGGTTAAATGTACTTAACTTCCTAAATTTGTTGTTGTCATTCATATCGGTCTGGTCAAACATAATAGCTAAATTAAGCTTTCTAACAAAAAATTTTAACGCTAATAAAGCATCACAAACATTAAATCTGACAGTACATATACACTTAAAACCTTTTTCAAACAAATAAAAATGCTTCATTTTAACTTCAGTCCCACTCAAATTAAAAAGAGAGGAGAGGAAAGAACCAAACGAGACCCAAAAGTAAAGTGAAGGTATAGTAGTGGATAGTGACGGAGTTACACATTCTCACAATGGTTTTAAGATTTTTAATTTAAGTTGGATTGATGTTAAAATGGAGCATAAGGGGTGATATGGTTTTGGTAAACTTTTTTGATTACACATATAAGATCTTTGAAATTCTAAATGACACCAATATATATTTACCAGTATCCATCATCAAAATTAATATTTCATATAGAAAGACTGACCTTGCATTGGAAGAATTAGTACTTGAAAATAGGTTGGATGAGAAGCTTGGAGTTGCCTTGTCAATAAAGAAACCAAGACTTGCTTCTTTCTTTGGCATCCCCAAAGTACATAAGTGCACCACTGACCCCCCCTTATAGACCTATTGTTTCCAGTGAGGGCTCTAATACCTATTGTATAGCAACCTTTCTGGATCAAACATTAAAACATATTACAGGGGATTACACCCACCTGTTAAAGGACTCATGGGATTTTTTGACTGGTTTAAGCCAGCAGTCCTATGTGGGTGAAGTGCATTTTGTAATGATTGATGTGGTCGATTTATTTTCTTGTATTCCCACAGAGGAGGGCCTTGATTTATTTTGGGCCCTGTTGGAAGAAAAAAGATCATTATTAGATACTGGTATAAATGTTTTAGTAGAACTTATGAGGCTTGTGTTGGAGAACAAATTCATTAATTTTGATGGGGAAACTTTGAAACAAATCAGGGGCATCGCCATGGGGGCGGCATGTGCCCCCATATACACCAATTTGGTGTTATTAAAGTGGAAGTTGCAGTATATCTTTGACTCTGTTTATTGGAAGAACATTACATTTTATAGGTGTTTTTTGGATGACCTGTTCATTGTATGGGAGGGAACAGTTAGTTCTATTGCTGACTTTCGTGTTTTTTTTTAACTCTACCACTAGTTTTTTAAAATTCACTTTTAAATTTGATCAAAATGGAATTGATTATCTAGATGTTAGGCTAGATAAAACTAGTGAGGGTTTGAAATCTAGAATTCACAGAAAGAGTACATTCAGTCATTCCTATCTTCCCTTTAATAGTGACCACCCTTGTAAACAGAAAAAAAAGTATTGTCAAAGGTCAGATGGTCAGGGCGGCCAGAATGACCTCTGAAAGGGCAGGTTTTGAAATTGAAATTAAATTTATTTCTGATCTTCTCAAGGTAAGAGGCTACAAAGTGACTTTAATTGAAGCAGTTGTTGATGAGGTTAAAGCGGAGTTGTGTGTAAAATACTTGCCATTATTAGGTAGTACTGTTACAAGTGGTCCTGTGGTGTTGACAGGAGACCAGAACAGTTTCAGGAGATCTATGGGACTGCAATACAACTGTGGCTCTAAAGAGGTTAAGGACTTGATTGAATCTAATTGGAAGATGTTGAAATTCAACAAAGATATTGTACACAAGGTATGAGAGCGCCCCAACTTTATTTTCAAAACAGGAACCAATTTAAAGAGGGTGTTTGAAATGAAAAATTATTATGATAGATCTGGGAATGAGCAAGGAACAAGAAAATGTGGAAGATGTGGGAACTGTAAATACATATCAGAATGTATCAGTGTCATCTTGGACAACTAGGAGGGGAGTATTGTCCACTTTAGAAAGGGGACCTGTGCAACTAAGGGCATAGTGTACTTGGCCTATTGCAGGGACTGCACAAGCTTCTATGTGGGTAAACCAAAAAGGGCACTTGGTAAACGTATTTATGAACATGTTTACAGTATTAGGAGATGGGAATTGAACAATGCATTGTTGCTCTCTCTGTACACAGCAGAGGAGATGGGACAGGTATGAGTATCTGAAATCAAAATATGGTCTCACTGTACTCAGTTTAGTGAGCAGATGAGATGGGTCCAGGAGGAGTGTCCAGAAGCAGATTTACAGCAGGGGCGGGCAATTCTAAAGCCACCAAGATTAACACCACAACAGGAAACAGGGAGAAGGGGTGGCAAACTAACTGCAGATAGACAGAGACACACAATATTTACTGAATCAAATCTTTCTTAAATAAGTGCAGAGAAAAGTATACTTAAATCAGCTTGTGTCCAGTTGATATATGCAGACAAGTCTCAGTAGCCAGCAACTCTGATTAAAAATGATTACTAGAAATGTAACCAACACAGATTTTAAAGCAAGCAGAGAAACCCCCAAGCTAACACTAACACAGGAATTTCAAAGCAGTCAAACAACTTTCAGTGAGCCCAGATGGCTACACTTTTTCACACTTCAGGCAACTGCAGATAGACAGAGACACACAATATTTACTGAACCAAATATTTCTTAAATAAGGGCAGAGAAAAGTATACTTAAATCAGTTTGTGTCAAGTTGATATATGCAGACAAGTCTCAGTAGCCATCAACTCCAATTAGAAATGATTACTACAAATGTAACCAACACACATTTTAAAGCAAGCAGAGAAACCCCCAGGCTAACATTAACACAGGAATTTCAAAGCAGTCAAACAACTTTCAATGAGCCCAGATGGCTACACTTTTTCACACTTCACGCAACTGCAGATAGACAGAGACACACAATATTTACTGAATCAAATCTTTCTTAAATAAGTGCAGAGAAAAGTATACTTAAATCAGCTTGTGTCCAGTTTATATATGCAGACAAGTCTCAGTAGCCAGCAACTGTGTTCTAACTGTGCTTCTTAAACATTTTGGAAATATAGAGTATATTTTAGTGCATTTATTAAAACTGTATTTGCCTTAATATTGCTACAACTCAAGTGCTCTAGGTTGCACTGCATCTGAATTGTTTTAGTGTTGTTTTAGCTGCTTTTCTGTATATATATATATATATATATATATATATATATATATATATATATATATGGGTCTACTACTAAAGACCAAAACGACGATTCCCCGACAGAAAACTCACCGACGCCAGACGACCGACAGGTAAGTGTACCGACAGGGTGATTTGCCGACAGCGGAAAGACTGACAAGAGAATGTGTGATCGCGACCTGGTAAGTGTGCGATAGTGTACGAGTTATTAGCGGTCAGGTAAAAGTGCGAGATTGTGGGATGTCGGGTTAGGCTGTGGGAAAGATGAGTGTGTGTTCGTGTCGGAGGTATGGTTCGGGTAAGGTAAGTGTGTGCTAGTGAGGGACTGTAGTTTAGGGACGGGTTAAGTGAGTTGGGGTTAGGGTGCAGGTAGGTGATGTGCATTAGTGTCGGAGCTTGGGCTAGGGGTGGGTTATGTGAGTTAGGAGCTTGGGCTCAGGTAGGTGATGTGTACGTTAGTGTCGGAGCGCTTAGGGGTGGGTTAAATGAGTTAGGGTTAGGGTGCAGGTAGGTGGACCTTAGGGTTAGGGTTTGGGTCAGGGCTAGTGTGTATGCTATGTAGTGTCGCGTGTTGTTTACGTTCCGTGTGTCGGTGTTCTGGTGTTCGGTTTGTGTCGGGTTTGTGTGTTGTCGGTCATTTGGCATCGGTGAGTTTTGTGTCGGGGGATCGTCGTGTCAGTGTTTAGAAGTAGACCCATATATATATATATATATATATATATATATATATATATAGACGTTTCTGTATATGTAGACTAGCTATTTATTCTACTGTATTACTGCCTCTTAAATAATTTTTCAGTTGTGCACTTGCCTTACTTCATTTAAAAAGTTTTTTAATTGCAAATTTTGCAGAGTTTTAATTGCATTTATTGTTTAGGGCTACACACTCAAGTGCATTAGCCTTTTCTGTGTTTATTTCTGTATTATTGCATTGTTTAGCCTGTTTTAACCAAAAAAAACAACAAAAAAACAAAAAAACAAAAGAAAAAAATACTATCTTGTTTGCTCATTTTCTGCCTTTCCTAGCTAGTATAGTCCAGATCCCAGGCTTTACTAGTTTCAGGACTTTATTTTCTATGTTCAGAGCTATCCAGACCTTGCTATGGTAGAGGGAAGTCCTACTGCTTACAAGTGGGAGTTGTGAGCATTTACTGCCTATCTAACACTAGAGTGGTTTCCCACTCTGAAACTGTAATTTTATTAGCCATTTTGGGCTGATTTCTATTCCTTTCTACTGCCTGGCTTAAAAACGCATGTGTTTGCACATTTTTCACCTCATGCAGCACCACAGGGCTACGTTTAAACTATTCCAGGTGCCAGAAAATCTGCTCTTCAAATTTTCCTTAGAACTAGCTGGTTTCTCAGTAGTAGCACTAAAATCTGAACTCCTGTGACTAGCACTTGCTCTAGAACCTGCTGGAAAGCACTAGGAATCTTTAAACTGATACAAGCACTCAACTCTCCTTGTTAATAAGGAGAAATTAATCGTAGGCACTAAACAGCCTATAATTGCAAAGTACCTTGCAAAGGTAAGGGAAAACAGCTCTTGTACTTTACAAAAAAAGCATCTAAACAGGCATGTCCAAAGGTCAGCTTCCGGTGATTTCTCCTGTCCACCTGGTTTATCTGGGCATACTGGGGCAATGCAGCAACTGCCTCATGTACACAGACAAGCCTCTCCTCCTAACACCCAACACTACAACCTGTAAGAGATGCACTTACATAGCCAAACTGGAAGAAAAGCTCTTTCCAGCCAAGCTTGTGCTAGACAGTCAAGAGGAGAAGGTTAACACCTGCACAACACCTCAAGCAACACATAGCCCTTCAAAACCCACACCATCAACACCAACATATAGCAACAGCAAACCCAAATATGCAGAGGCCCTTAACATTAACCTGCCCAAGCAACAAGGACCACCGAAGCTGAAATGCAAACAAACACCAGTCACAACCAAAGTGACACATAGCTAACAACACAAGTGTGCCACCCAACAACAGCCCCTAAGGCAAGACAATGTACCCAAAACTTTAGTCATAGGTGACTCTGTAGTCAGTCACATTGATGTCCCACTCACCAGGCTGAACAAGGAGAAAATTAGTCAGTTGCCTGTCAGGTGCCAGGATCCACCACATAACCCATGCACTCAAGTCACTCCACAACAAGTACAAATACAACTCTGTCATTGTCCATGTTGGAGTGAATGACTTGAGACGTACCTCACTGGACTACATGAAAAGAGACATGGAAGAGCTCTCAGATCATGTGGCCCAGGTAGGTATGACCCTTGCCCTGAGTAGTCTCCTGCTTTCGACCAGAATGATATCACAGTATAAGGACAAAATGATTGACTTCTACAATTGGCTAAGCTTCTGGTGTCATTCAAAGAGGATCCAGTATCTGTCTGCCTGGGATGACATGATCAACAAACCATGATGCTTTGCCAGAGATGGTCTGCACCTGTCGCCCCTGGGATTCAGGTTACTGGCTAAAGTTCTTACCACCCCTATAGTGCCTTTTTTAGGCAAGGTTCAAAGGACAAAACCACCACCTTAACAGATACAAGCATGCAAAATGTAAAGGTAATGCTACTCAATGCTAGAAGTCTAAACCTCAAAATGCACTCTCTCGATGCACTCCTAAAAATGGAGAACATCGATATTTGTGCAGTGACTGAGACTTGGTTCAAAGCTCCAGAGAGCACCCCTGCAATTCCAGGCTACAACTATTACCACACTTTTTGGCCACCAAACCAAGACCAAAACACTAAAGGTGGAAGAGTGACCATATTCACCAAGGATATTCAAACCTCCAGGGTAGTTGCTCAACACAATGCATCTGAAATTCTCCATGTGCAACTAACACTAGGTAAGATTGCAATCCAAATTGTAGCTTGCTACAGATCCCCCACCATGCCCCAAGATTCTCACTATATCTTTCTAAACATATGGGAAAATATTAAGATACAACCAAACACCCTAATACTAGGTGATTTCAACTACCCTGCCATTAACTGGGAAAACTACTTGGGTATCAATAACTTTTCACAATGGTTCTTGGAATTCATAAATTCCAATGCCCTGGATCAACTATTCCATTGTCCCACTAGGGGATCCAATATCCTAGACCTGGTCATTACCAACATGGGAGATAGATGCTCCACACCAGTGGTCACCCCCTCATTGGTCAGGTCTGACCATAAGCTAATCACCCTTTACATCCACATCTCACCCCACCCCCCAATAAGGAAATCTCCGTAAAAAACTTCTCCAAAGTCAACTTCATGCTACTCAAGTCAGAAGTGACAAACTTCATGACACCCATGCAGACTGGAGCCAAACGTTTGATTGCTGAATCCTACACTAAGGCACTGTATGAGCACATCCACTCATGCATGAATCGTGCCATCCCAAATAGAACCAAGACGCTATCCTCCAAAAAAAGAAAGCCAATCTGGTGGTCCCCTGCCATAAACAAACTATACAACAGAAGGAAGAAACTGTTGCAGAAAAAAAGGAAAATCCCAGAATGCAAAAACTCCCTTACCAGCCTCAGTAAAAAGCTGAGATCCCTCATAAAATCCTCCTAAATTAGTTACGAAAATAACATTGCCAAAAATTCCAAAGACAACCACAAGGCATTCTATAGTTACATCAAGAATGTAAATGGAAATGCTCAAATCTGCTCTGAGCTACAACAGAATGGCATTAAATATACTGATCCCAAGGATATTGCCAATATCCTGGCAGATCGATTTAGTGCCAACTTCACCCCCCCTCTCATCCCCTAAAGGGCCCTATCTCAGTACCAAAAGATTGCCAAATTCCAGTGATCATGGCCACACAGGTAGAAACACCACTCTCCAAAGCTAAGAATACAGCATCCATGGGACCAGATGACATCCCAGGCTGTGTACTACATGAACTACAAAATGAACTGGCACCTCATCTATGTATCACGTTTAATCATAGCCTCACCTCAGGCTTCATGCCCACTGAGTGGTGCACAGCTACAGTTATCCCACTACACAAGGGGGATCAACCTTGGATCCCAGGAACTACTGTCCAATTAGTCTGAAGAGCCTGATCTGCAAGGGGATGGAATGCATTCTCATGGAACTTATAAACAAAGACATTGGCAACCTTCAAACACTGGACCCCACCCAGTTTGGGTTCGTGAGGGGACAATCTTTTCTTCTGAACCTGACTGACTTCTTCGAATCAGTCTTCAGAGCTGTGGATGAGGGTAAGGCAGTCCACATAGCCTATCTGGACCTCGCCAAGACCTATGTCACCATACCCCACTCTGGAATCATTGATAAAATTAGTAAGCTGAGCATAAATCCCTATGTCACTCGATGGGTTGCCAACTGGCTTACTGACAGAACCCAGACTGTAAAAGTAGCTGACTCCAAATCCAGCTCCAGACAAGTGACAAGTGGAGTACCTCAGGGTTCAGTCCTGGGACCACCTTTGTTTGGCATCTGCTTTTCTGAAGTATAGGCCAACACTAAGGGACCCTGGCTAACAAAGTTCACAGATGACTGCATACTGGGAGCCATTATTGAATCCCCAAATGATGTGGATATTCTACAAAAGGGCCTTACAGAAACAGATGCTTGGTGCCAGAGCCATGGGCTCAAGCTTAATTCCAGGAAACGTAGTTATCCCCTTTGGAAAAAAACATGTACCCATGAATTACCACATAGTTGACAGTACACTAAGCACCAAAAGTATGATGAGAGACTTAGGGACACTGGTGGACAGTGGCCTCACCTTCGATAAACACATCGCCACAACAGTTAGGAAATCCTTCTATGTGGCACACCTATCACTAAGGGCTTTTCATCCAGAAAAACAGAGGTCATTTTCCCACTGTACTCATCCCTTATTAGACCCATTTTAGAGGACAACACCCCGTTTGGTATGTACCTCACAAGACATTTGCAACAGCTGGAAAGGACACAGAAATACCTCACTAAAAGAATCACGGGCCTAAAGTAGATGACCTATGCTGACCATCTAAAAAAACTCCAGCTATACTCTGTGGCATATCATGTACTCAGAGGCGATCTCTGCTTAACATACAAGACCATGTCAAACCCTGAGCTGTTGGACATGCTCCACTTAAAGAAATCCCAAGCCCTCAGAGCCACACGCTCCAGGGATCTAAACCTTGTCATCACAATGAACAAAATATGCTGGAGAGATAGGTTCCTGACCCAGAGACTCCCCATACTCTGCAATAGACTGCCCATACATGTCAAGCACAGAGCCTCCTTGGCCCTCTTCAAAAGGAACCTTGACAATTGGATGGGAGATAGGAAATTCACCCCAGGGATCACGTCAGTCACCCTGCTAGACAGTGGTCCAGGGAAGTAAATATTGTGGGAAGAAATATCCAGGGAATTGTTATGGCTAGGCTTGCATAGGCCCTAGGGCCAATAGCTTAGTACCAACCTATGAACCTATGAAATTAGCACGGGAATACCAAGTCATGTCAACTTTGCCAGTTGGAGTGAAGGCTTGATATTTAGCTTTTCAACACTTCATAACTATCCAGGCCTTTTACATCCTGCCAGAGCAAAATATAGTTGCAGATAAACTCAGAAAACTCAGAAGATTCTTGATAGACCCTCATGAGTTGATACTCTGTTTAGAGGTATTCCAGGAATTGATCCAGATTTAGGGAACCCTTCAAGTAGATCTGTTTCCCTCCTTCCAAAACAGTCAACTAAACAAATTATGTTCCAGGAATCCTAGCAATCATGCTTGGAGAACAGATGCTCTTTCATTCCCCTGGTTGAAGTTGTTCCTATCTGCTTTTCCACCCTATTCACTAATTTCCATTGCATTTCTTAAATTTCAAAAAGATTATGAAAATAATTCTGGTAACTCCCTTTTGGCCCAGGACAAATTGGTTCTCTCTGTTTATGGAATTGTCCAAGGGCAATTACCACAAACTTCCTCAAAGACTAGATCTACTCACAAAGGACAAGAGGAGTTTGATATACTTTGACATCAAGCAACTGCATCTGACTGCCTGGATGATGCAGTTTTGATACCTTTTAGACACATTTTTGACAAGGAGCTGGTACTTAAGCCGGCAAAAAATCCTGCTACTAGAAAGTCATATTTTGGTAAATGGAAATTACTTTCTAGTTGGTGCCTAGCCAATACTATGGTCCCATCAGGGTATTTGCACCCCTGGTGCTTAAATACATGTGTGAGTTGCTATAATTTGGCCTTTGCATTTTGCAACCAGTTTAGCTTAGTTGTCTGTGGATTCTCCCACTTTCTTCTCTGTTTGTGGTCAAACAGTTTATGAAACGGCTGTTACATATGAAACCCCTTGCAAACAAATAAGTCCATATTGGGATTTCAATTTTATATTGGAGAAAGTGACCTTGTCACCTCTTTAACCTGCCTGTTTGACCAAGCTGAGGTTCATTACTCAGAAAACTTTTTACTTGTTGTTCTAACACCAGCAAGGTGAGAATCTAAGTTGCAAAATTTCATGGTGCGGGAACCCTATCTAGTTTCCATAAATATAAGGACTCTATGCATACTAATCCCACATTCATGCCTAATATTATCTCAGAGTTCACTTTGAATCACACCATCAGTCTCCTAGTTTTTTTCCACAGCCAGAAAACAAGGCAAAATAGATTCTTCATACTTGATGTGAACCAAGTCCTTCAGGAAAGCTGATCAGCTATTTATTTCTTATATATGGCCTAAGAAAGGTTAAACCATGTCTAAACAGACTATCTCTATTTGGTTGTCCTTTGTTATTATATTTACTACTCACATCATGGCAAAACAATTCTGAGAAGGGTTAGAGCCCATTCTATAAAGGATGGACTCTAGAAGCATTCTACAGGCAGCTACTTCATCCTTCATCTTTACATTTATGAAGCACTACAAACTGTGTTCCTTCTCTACATCCACAAAGGGCTTAGCAGAGACCATTCTCCTATAAGTCCTAGACCCTTGATCTTCCTACCTCTCAGGTCGGGTTAGCTTTGGTAATCCATCTATATCTATTGCTGCAGTGACGGTGATGAAAGTAGTACAATGTTGCACTCACACATAACAGTACATTTTCAAATTCTTCACTACTGCAGTAACCACACTCACCAACCACCCCCTTGTATGTATTTGCTGTTAGATACAACTTTTATTGTTGAAATTTTTCTTGTTATGGTGAGAATTTCATTGGGTGCATTAGTTATTGTTGTTTCAGGATTAACTACCCTTTTTCTGTTTTGGTGCAAAAAAGTCCTGATGATTTTTCATCAGTCTTGCTGTTTTTATCCTTCTTTCCAAAAAGAATTATACTATAGGTCAATATAATGACCATGTGGGTAGAGGTTAGAGCTTTGAGAAGCTGGCAGGATGCAACAAATAGGCTATTGCAGCAGTGAAGAATTTGAACAGCTATTGTTATGAGTAAGTGCAACTTGCACAACTGTACTTTTTCTACTAGAGACATATGACAAGCATTGACATGGCTCAGTTGTTTTGAGTTATTATTTTGCATACATCTTCACAGACTTGTATTTACTGTTACTATTAATATTCCCAGACAAGCTTGGGAAGAAGAAGGAGAGAAAATCCAATTTAAAAGTATCATAGTACACTATGTCAACTCACAAGATTCACTGAAAGTGGTAATCCATCCTTTGAGTACATATGGAGAAATCTCAGGTTGTACAACATGACATGGATATGAAAATGCAGTGATCAGGGAATTTAAAGCTGGAGTTTGAGTATTAGTCTTGTTTACCAGCAGAAAATAAGGCTTTAGGTTAGTGGCAGACTCCATTTGAAATGGTGGAAAACATTGAATGATGTAAAGTACTGGGTTATACAGACTTGTAGGAGAAGACCAGAAGAGAGTTAACATTTTAACATTTTGAAACAATGGAAAGAAGTGCAGACCACTGTGGTTAGCTTAAAGGAAGAAACTAATGGAGTTAATTAAGAAAGAAAACTGGCCACTCTACTGACAATGCATGCAACTGATTAGTTATCTAATCCACAGAAGCAAGAAATAAGGGAGCTTCTGACAAGAAACATTCTTTTTTTTTTTTTTTTTTTTTAGCAAAACATCTGTTTTATTTAAATTATACCATAAATAATACTTTTAATGTTTAATATACATATACAACAATTTAAGGTCCAATACCACAGTGACCAACACAACTGAATAACTTATATAAATACCCTCTGTTGACATTTTGCACTAAAATGTTTAAAATACCGTAGAAGAACATTGATGTTTTTTTTTCAAATAATTTTTTATTTTCCAAATAATATATACAATCACCAATAAACAAGTATTAAAAACTTTATATACACTACGTACAATTGACCTGAACCAAGGAGGGAAAAAAATAATAAAATATATGAAATTAGTAGCAAAAATGTACAATATTCAATTAATAAAGTATAAAGTTACACAATAATTATTTAGGGTTCATTGTTAATGTCTCAATAAGAGTTATTTTTTTTTTCCCAAGGATTGTTTGTCCATGTTTTAGGTGAAATTCTTGATTCCTTCACCTTGATTTCTAATGTCGCTGTTTCTTCCATCAATCTCAAGAATTCTTCCAGAGTAGGTTCTTGTGAAGACTTCCACTTTCTAGTTATACATTTCCTTGCCACAGCTAGTATGGACCAAAGTAGGTATAGATCTTTTTTATTCATTCCAATAGTATCATTAACATTTAAGAGGACTAAAGATTTGGTTAAAATAAAGGTATCTGTGAATATAGCTTGGAGAAAAATAGTAATTTCTTCCCAGAATTTTATAAGCTGCGGTGGTGCAGTGGTAGCGTTGTCACCTCACAGCAAGAGGTTCTCCCGTTCGATTCTCGGCTGGAGACCTTTCTGTGTTGAGTCTGCATGTCCTCCCCGTGGTCGAGTGCCGTTCAAAAGACATGCGTAAATGGGCATGCCATTGTTGAAGGTTGGGTAGTGGGCTGGCACCTCGGCACCATAAAAATCTACTGCCAATCATTAGCAGACTAGAGTTCCACTGTGGCGAACCCTAACCGGGAAAAGCCAAAAGAAGAACAATGAAAAAATATATGAGACCAGTCAGCTTGCAGTTTAAGGAACATCTCCAACAAATGGATTTATCAAGTGAATTGAAGTTGGCTAGTTTATCAGGTGTAATAAATGCCCTCTGAATATATTTCCATGTAAACATTTTTCATACTTGTAAATTAAATGTTAAGTTAACAGAACATAAAAGATTTGTTTTACTCTCAATTGATAGATTAGTGTGACATCCTTTTGCTATGAAATTCCAATATCTTACATTAGGGTCAGTTTTATATGTTACATGTTATATGATACCAGAAAAGTTAAAGTTAGACATTCAAAAACAAATATCTCTAAAAGAAATTACTCAAAAAAATCAAGGAAAGTAAAAGTAATAAAACACTGGAAAATGATGGAATAATTAATGGATTGTATAAGATCATCTTCAGTAATATCATTGTTTCACAAAATTTTGAATGAAATTCTAGCACAAAACACAACTCCAATTTCATGGAGATACTCCTTAATTACACCCATTATAAAAGAAAACAAAGACCCTTTACAGTGTAAATCTTATAGGCCAATATCTTTACTTAACAATGATTATAAAATCTTCATGTCAGTATTAGTTACTAGAATTAAAAATCATTGACACACATAATAAATGAGGATGAAACAGGATTCATTTATAAAAGACACACGCATGACAATATACAAAGCATTCTAACACTCATATATTTTCTAAACAGAAACAACCAAGAAGCTCTAATAGTAGCTCTGGATATAGAAAAAGCCTTTGATTTCTTGAGCTGGGATTTTTTTTTTTAAGGCTTTAGAATTGTTTGAATTTCCTATTAATTTTATTACGCTAATAAAGAATATTTATAAAAATAAGTTGGCTTATGTAAAACTTGGGCCATTTACCTCGAAGACTATTGAAATAACCCAAGGTACAAAGTAGGGATGTCCAATGTCTCCCATCCTGTTTGCCTTAGGAATTGAGTTATATGCCTCATTAGTATGCCACAACTCTAATATATCCAGCATAGCTGTATATGGCCAACTCAATTAAAAAATTATGTTATTTGCTGATGATATTTTACTCACGTTATCAGTCTTGGAGAAATCAGTATAAGGACTAGATGAAATAGTGGATAGGTTTTATCATATTTCTGGCCTTAGATTTAAAAAGGGAAAATCTAATTATATACATTTGAATAAAAAGAGAGAATTTACCTTAACTACAAATTGTGTGATAGGAAAACAAATTCCCATAATAAAATATTTAGGAATAACACTATGTGATCATTTGGAATCTACGTTAGCCACAAATTATAGCAACATAATTAATAAAATAAAAATGTTAATAGTAAGCTGGAATAAAATGTTCTTTTGATTTGAAGACATATTACAAATAATAAAATGACAATACTGCCAAAAATTAACTACATTGCACAAGCTATTCCTATAGTACCTAAAAGAAAATCTTGAAATAAATAAATAAAATTCTATTAAACTTTCTTTGGTATCCAAAAAGAAGTAGAATAGCCTATACACATCATATTAGATCTTGGGAAATGGGTGGAATTAAACTTCCAGATCTAGAATCATGCATAAAAGCTTCCATATTAACAAACTATCATTAATTGGATAGATCTTAATTATTTTTCAACATGGAAAACATTGCACACTAATATTTTTCTAAATGAAAATAAAATAATTAAAAATTGTATATTAAGTGAACAAAATAATAGGATGTGGCACATATTGACTGTTAATATTCAATATAATATAGCAAAATGAACAAACTTTATTTTTTTATTTTTATTTTTATTTATTTTACATTTGTTGACCGGGATAGTCCGAATGGACGCATGTCCATTTTCAGCGGAGGCCCGGGGAGAAAAGCTCCAAGGGTAAGCAGATACAGCATTACATAATACCAGCATTACATATTACAAACATTATTTACAGAGATTACATAAGTAAGCAAGTTAAACAAGTTCCACAGGTTAAAGTTAGTCCTGAGCACAAGTCAGGATTAAATTAAATTACACAAACTTAAATTATATAAATAATATTTACAATTTATTCAGAAGATTTATATATACTAACACGTTTATTAAGATTTGGCTAGACTTGATAATAACCTTTAGATCTACAAAGAATTTCTTCAATAAAATTCATAATGTTATCTTAACTAGATGGGAGGGGAAAAACTTCACTTGTTGGCAACGTTGTATAGAGAATCAAGTAGTATTAGACATTCAACAAATTCAGAGTAAATATGACATTCCATCAGCAGATTGGTTAATACTACAAAGCATATTATCATATGTTAAGGATCTTAATAGCAAAATTATTAATTCTCCTTATAAAACTAGTCCAAATTTGATAAGTCTAATATCTGAAGTTATTTACGGCAATTATAATTGGACGAATCTATTTTCAAAACTGACAAGAAACATTCTTGATAGATTTGGGAAATAAGTTTATTCTCTTCTACTTTAGCCTTCAAAATACTCAGGTGCCTGTCTCACATGTCTAAGTTTCTGCTGGTTTCTTCTGATAATATGAGAATGAATTTCTTAATATCCTCTGCCTCTGAAGTAAACAAATACTTTAAAATGTTCTTATGACACTGCTAATGTTGTCACCAGAGCAGCTGCTACTGGATCAGAAATGAGAAGGGAACTCTGTCTACATTCCCAGAATTTACCAGATGAGGTCATAGTTGAAATTCTGTATGCTCCGCCCTTAGATGAAGAGGTATTGATTCGTTAGATCCTCTACTAAGGTCCCGATAAGATGTGATAAAAGAGGAAAGTTAATTCATGGTCACTTATTTTTCTGCAATTGCTAAAATATGACAGAAACTTTCCTTCAAGTTTAGGACCCTTTTATAGAAAATATTCTCAGCATGGTATAGACAAACACAATTGCAGAAAGCAATATCAGCAAGGTTCGAAAAAGAAGGGAGGGTCCTTCCAAAACAAGGACAATTTAAATAAAAACAGACTTACTATATGGCTGTTCAAGTTTTCCCCCTCCCCACCATGGCATTTCAGTAAAACTGTCCCGAAGTGTAGGTCTTCAGTTCTTTCTCTGGCATAAGATAACTTCAGACACTTGGGTTCTAAAAATCATTCAGAAAGGCTACAACTGGCAGTTGTAGCCCCTTTGCCTTTTTCAGGGGATTCCTCCATATCTCTAAAATCATGCCTCTCTTTTTCTTCTATTGTCTTTTGGATCTAATGCTGTCTCCGGGGTCATAGAACCTATTTACCAGATCAAACAGGGAAAGATTGTATTTAGGAATCTTTCTGGTTCCATAGAAAGAAGGAACCTGGAGACCTGTCTTAGACCTTTCTTTTCTAATCTTTCACATCAAAGTCCAAATATTCAAAATGCACTCTCTTTAGAGTCTTTATTACCTCACATTGCACTTCTTAGTTTCTGGGTAACTCTGGATTTAAAAGATGCTTATTCTCACATTCCAATTCTCAAAGATTACATTTCCAATTCTCTACCTTGGCCTTTGGTATGTCTGCATCTCCAAGTGTGCTTACGAAGTACATGGCACCAGTAATAACCTGTTGCAGGTTGTAGGACATTCACATTTTCCTACATTTAGACAACTGCATTATTTTTACAGACTCTTTTTGAACTTGTCAAGAATCTTTAGTTTGGGTAAGAAATCCCTTACCTTTTTAATTTCTCCAAGTCTTTTTGGTTTCTAATACCATGACGAGAATGGATCCTCAAGTCAAAGTACGATTAAAGCTCATGAAATTAGTACTATTTCTATCTTTGATGTTAGCCAAAAGTGCTCTCTGCAGCACCTGCAATTTGCCCAGTAATGACTCCTTCTGCAATTTGTATGGAGTTACATGTTTGTAGATTCTTTTTTTATAAGACCTTTTGCTCCTATTACTATTGAAACTGCCTGGGTATCTTTCTTCCACATTGCTCTCATTTCTGCCTGCAGATCCTGATATTTTATAACTTTTTGTCTCTCTGTAAGCAAGACACTGTAGTCACTAGGTATAGCAATTTCAATAATCAATGCTACTTTTGTTTTCTTTTCATGGACCACTGTATTCGTTTTTCTAACATCTATCTTTTGAACTGCTGGTAAAGGCTGATCCCATGTAATGGAAGCTTCATAATTTTCTATGATGTTTGTGGCTCATGTTTCCAGTGTTTTGAAGCCACTTCAATAACATAATGTTTGCACAGACCCCAGTACAACAATCATGCCACATTATTATGCCTTTCAGTAATCATTCCTTCTGCCATTAGTTTGTCACAACCTGCAACAAGGTGTCCAACTGTTTCCAATTCATTTTTACAAAACCTACATTTCTCTGTTTCTCTGTTCAATGGACTTTGTAAACCAGCATGTATGCAGCCCACTATCTTGGGCCGCCAATATTAACCTTTCATCTCTTGGTTTGAATTTGCCTCTCCTTAACCATTCCTGTATTCGTTTCTGATCAACATGAGGTTCTTCCAGAAGTTTTCTACACTTGCAACTACATTTTTGCATTTTCCACATTTCATGCCTTCTCATCTGGTCCTTCACCTTATATTCTTTCTTTTGTTTCTTGGCACATTCAGTTGCTGCCTGATTTTTATCTACTTCTGGTTTGATTTCCATTCCTGCTTGATGCAGATATGGTTCTGCTAGATTAAGCAGAGAAGTTATCTTAGATTTATTCTCCTCATGTTTCAAAACGTTCACTATGTTTGGGTCTTGTGAGGTCAGCAGGTATGTGTGGAGTCCCATAATTGCTGATCTATACATGTAATCAATTTCAAGGAAGCCCATCCCTCCTTCAGAATGGAGAATATATAATTTGGTATACACTGATTTTTATAAATCATTTGGTGAGCATGAAGCATCCTTCTTGTTTTCCTGTCTAATCTATCCAGCACGTTTTGGAGCCAGTCAGTCACTCCAAAACTGTAAGTTAGGACAGGAAGAGCAAATTGGTTTATAGCTTGGATTTTGTTCCTAGATGTCAATGTTGTTTTCAGGATTAATTTAAGTCTTCTGAAGTATTTCTTACTAAGTTTTATTCACATTTGTCCATGTTTTATTGTTGATCCTTCATCAATTCTCAAATATTTATACACTCCCTCTTGCTCAAGTTCTTTTATATCACATTCATGTCCAAAATATTTATACACCCCCTCTTGCTCAAGTTCTTTTATATCACATTCTTGTCCCAAACTGATGTTTTCATAGTGCTGCAGTTTTTCTGCTTTAAAGGTTGCCTTTGAACATTTATCAAGACCAAATGACATTCTTGTATCATCTGGAAAAGTTTTGACAACTTGCAGTTGTGCTTTCAGTTCCTCATCTGATAAGCTATACAGTTTTAAATCATTGACAAAGAGAAGATGAGAAGTCTTCACACTTTGTTGTTTTCTAGGAGGCAAATTATAGCCATGGCCTAAGCTGTTAAGTAGACAGCTTAATAGCTTAAGGGTAAGGCAGAATAGCAGTGGTGACAGAGAGTCACCTTGGAATATCCCCCTTTGGATTTTTATCCCTGGGATAATGATTTGTCCTTTATCATGGCTTAATTGCAAAGTGGTCTGCCAGTGCTTCATGTTCACTGTCATGTAGTCAATCAGTCTAGGGTGTATCTTATACATTTTTAAGCACACTTTTGTCCGTGAATGTGGGATACTATCAAATGCCCTTACTCAGTATGGGGTTTCAAGTGAACTGAGAGGACTCTTTCATACTTTCTCACAGGTTAGTGTTTCTGTGATGTCTTCTGGTTACATCCCTCATGATGGCTTTTCTTCTTCAGAAAAAGGCAGAATTTTATATACATATTTTTATTTTATTTCCCCAAACAGTCTTTGATATCTGCCATGGAATATTTTAGAATTCTAAGTTTCATATTCCCCACAATTTTTATAAATCCTCTGGCCAGACTTTACATGATAAAAATTATATGCCTCCTCAGATCTGCTTGGATCCATCAGCAACACCCCTATCATTTCAGATTCCATTTCTATGATTTTTGAAAAAGGAGTTAACGCTGGTATGTGGAACAGTTGTCTTCATCCCAGGTCTCCCCTTTTCTGTTCCAATCCCTACCTAGTCAGAAACCACCAATGCCTCATACTTTGCTTAGGAAGCTGTGATGAAGGGAGTGAAAGTACCAGGTCTGTAGAACAAGCATGCCTGATTGAAAACATAAATAAAGAAATGATGTCTCTAATAAATGCTGTCTAACTTCAAAATCATGTTTAGGTTCTTGGTGCTCTACTAGTAATCACAGACAACACCAAAGCAATGTCATATATAAATGAACAGTGGGAACTAGACCCTACCCCCCTTTGTAGACTAGCTATGGTAGCATGGGAACTAGCAGCTCAGCACAGTTTTTCTCAACAGATTAATTACATTCTGTTAGAGTGCATATAATTGCTGACAAGCTGATCAGGACCAGAACAAACCCCGAAAACAGATATTGATCCCTGGGGTCTTCAAGAAATTGATACAACTTTGGGCAACTCCTCAAATAGAACAGTTTACATAAATTTTGCTCCAGGAATCCTTGTACAAAGTGTTGGAATACAGATTTTCAGCCTTTGTTCAAGGCTGAAAATCTGTATTCCAACCCTTTGTACAAGGATTCCTGGATCAGAATTTATGTACAAAGGGTTGGAATACAAATTTTCAGCCTTTTCATTTCTATGGATGGGAATTTATCTACATGCCTTCTCACCTTTTCCTCTGTTAACCAAAATTACTGTAAATTCAGAATGAATGTCACAGGCTAATTGCTGTGACCCCCTTTTGGCTCAGGCAACAGTGGTTCTCCCTTCTTTTGAAAGTGGCCAACAGCAATTAGCACAAACTTCCTTGAAAAATGGATTTACACAATTTAGGGTTTGTTTGATATACCTCAACCTACAATTTTTAAACTGACTGCTTGGATGATAGAGTTGTAATATATTTTAGGCACCTATTTTTATGAGGATGTGCAACAGGTATTAAAGGACCCCAAGAAACATGTTACTAGAAAATCATAAGTGGGAAAGATGAAAAGATTCCCTGGCATTCAGCAAACTCTGCATGGCATGCAGGAATAGTGCAAGACCTGCTGCACTCAATATGGCTGACGAGCGATCCAGGAATGAGCTCCGGGGATGTGCACGAGTACTGCTACACTATTTCTGCATGGACATGGTTCCTGTATGCTAATTACTCCATTTGCAGGTAAAAAACATGCAAATGAGGTGAATTAGTGATCGAGGAAACAGGCCCTCATCTGTGCAGGAATAGTGTAACCTGCAGAAATGTATTCGGCTACTAATCTAATACATTTCTGCAAATTACAAAACGGAGGCATGACAGCTCCAAAGAAAGCATGTATTCAATGTAGTAGGCATGCCAATGGCCAAATATATGGCCATTGGCATGGGAAGTAGTTGCAAAATTATAAATAATAGCTTTTATTTTTTGGCCTATTTTGGACGTTTAAGTGTAGGGCAGCGGTACGCAAATGGGATTGGCCCGAAAATAAGAAAAAAAGTTGGAAATAAGCTTTTAAACCAAAATCAGCATTCTGCCATAATAGTCAATGGCATGCATCAGACAACAATATCATGGAATTGTGGTTGCTAATGGGGAAGGCTGAGTGTCAGTTTTGTAACCATGCATTAACAGTCAGTTTTATGCAAATGAAGGGACTGATACTGAATCACAGATTTCCCCTCAGTGTTAGCTTGAACCCAACCGTGTAGGTGCAGCAACACCATGCCATAAGAGGTAGATGACCTCATAAGGGGGAGTGTCATGCATGCTGTAAGCTTATTGGAGCTCTGTGGCCCGTGTTTGCCCTTAACTAAGCACAGCTAAGGAAGGGGGGATGTCTGAGGCTGCCTAGCAGTATTTACATTGCCTAAATGGGTGTGCAAGCTGCGCCCAGGTTTTAAACAAACAAAAAAAAAAACATGAAATAGCAGCGCTGCATGCCACACACCAGGCTTTAAACAAAAACAAAACAAAAACAGGAAATAGCAGCTCTGTTCACATCTGAGCACTGGGTATGTGCGGCGCACCTCGGGGCTCAAACGGGAAAGCAATGGAAAGGGAAAACAGCAGTAGGAAGGCAAACAAGGAGAACTTGCTTAGCTGACAGGTGAAATGTATCAGAATCAGCCAATTACACAGACAGCAGCCCAGCCCAGCACACTACTATAAACTATGCAAACACCTTTCACTCTGGGTTTTCCCACAAACTATACACCACCAGTGTACACATATGGGAAAATTTTACCTGACAAAACTAACAAAATGATACCCGCTGCAGTCGCACTCATACATCAATATGTGGAAGAGGCTGAGGGCGGTGAGTATGAGAATGCTGATAACCAACCCACAGTGAGGAGAAGGAGAAAAGTGTACAGACCCAGGGTAACCTATCAGGGGCTACATGAGCTGGAGATAGTGGAGCGCTGTAGGGTGGACAGGGACATCCTACAGCAAATTGTTGAGCTGTGCCAGCCACGCCTCACACACAGAACCAACAGGGAGGAACCCATCCCAGTAGATACCAAGGTATGTGTAGGC
This sequence comes from Protopterus annectens, assembly GCF_019279795.1. NCBI lineage: Eukaryota > Metazoa > Chordata > Ceratodontiformes > Protopteridae > Protopterus > Protopterus annectens. Next base: position 220,713,862 of record NC_056742.1, on the reverse strand, counting down.
TTAAGAATACTAGTCACAGGTACCTTCCAAAGGCCAAGTGGGGATATCATGGGGATCTCACAGGCATCAGCATCCAGGGTACTCCACCAGTTCCTGGATGCCATATCAGCACATGGCCGGTGAGCACATATATTTCCTCAACACCCGTGAGGGGTTGTCCAGCAATATGCGTCTCTTCCACCAAATAGCAGAATACCCTGAGGTAGTGGGTGCTATAGACTGCATGTACATATACATCAAAGCACCACCTGGTGAGTGGGGTAGGGTCTACATAAACCACAAGGGCTTCCCTTCCATCAACTGCCAGGTCATGTGCGATGCTCAGGGCATTATAATAAATGTATGTGCTGGCAGCTGGCAGTCCTGGAAGCTATCACAACTCCCACATATGGCATATGACACAGGTGTACCAGAGATTTGCCAATGGGGACATCCCATATGGCCACCTAGTGGGGGATGCTGGTTATGCAGTGAAGCTGTGGCTGATGACACCCATCAGAAATTCACACACACCCGAACAGGAACTCCATAATGAGGCACACACAAACCATAATCATAATAGAGTGTGTGTTTGGGATGCTCAAGTTATGGTTATGGTGCCTGGACATATCCAGTGGAGCCTTGCAGTACTCTCCAGCTCCATGTACCCAAATTTACATTGTATGTGACATGCTACACAATATGATCCTGTGGAAACAGCTGCAGCAGGAAGAGCATGGAGCAGGGCTACACAGCCTCCCACCATTGCCAAGGCCAGTGCAGGCACAGAGTGACTTGGAGGAGGAAACAACTTGAGCCTGCTCATGTAGGCAGAAGGAGGCATGCCCAGTATGCCCAGGCTTTGGCAAAGAGGCAACGCATAGCACATACACTGACACAGTAGGAACCCAGGGAATGACACCTCTCTCTGACTCGCACATACAATAAAAGGGTTGCCAAACATGACACTACCTGTGGTTTACCATGTATAGGGAGTGTACTATGTGCATCTGACATAGTCAGTCCTCCAGCACCATCCTCAGTACTGCCACAGCCACATGCATGCCAGTGAGGCTCATATACCCAACAACAGCCTCAGCCAGCAGGACAGGTGTAGATGACCATAAAGAAAGGCTGTGCTAAGGCCTCCAATTGATGGCAATGGAGAACAGCCCCTTTCCTGACCTAAACAGATAGACTACAACAGGTCAGGCAGTTGTATGTTAGTTCTGAAGGGTAAAAAGTCTGAACCTGAAATATAGGTCAATAAAACCTAAGATCTGTACTCTACTGATATGCCTCTAGTCTGCATGATAGGTCAGAATACAAAATGAAATACCAGAACAGTCATAGTAAATGTTTACAGTTGTCAGGTGTGCCCCCCCCCCACAATCCTATGTAGAAATGCAGTAACATGTATGTGTGGGTTTAATAACAGTCGAGCACAGATAACCTGAGCTGCCCCAGTTTACAGGATAGATTGTTGCATGTGTACAATATGCAGGGCTCTGTGTGTTAGGTTGTTGTGTGTTGTATATTGTGTGGAAGTGGTCAGCATGTAGGCATGGAAGGTTGTGTCTCGGTGGCCTATGGCCAGTACTGTCGATGAAAGGGCCATGTTCTGACAACTCCAGTGCCAACCACAATGTATCCCAGCAAGGCCCAATTCAGCAGTCATCCATACTCACTGTTCAGATGTCAATATCTGTCACCATCTGAAAGATGGGACATGCCATGAATGTGGGCCCAGACATACACACAGCACACAGGTGGAAGTAGCATAGACAGAGTACATAAAATGTAACTGTCAACTGCACACACCTTTGGAATTGTACATACAGGTTAGCAGCACATTAGCTGTCTGTGTAGTATGGAATACTGAAGTAGTCTGGCCAATCACTGGCAGACCACTAAAGGCACAGTTATGAAGTAATGAGAGATTGCCTATGTTCCCACACAAGGCAGCATAAGGGGAATGTCCCAGATATATCTGTGACTCAGCTGCAAGAAGCTTCCATATCACACATGCACTCAGCTCACCCCACCATCAGCCACAGGTTCATCACAGGTCATATCCCTGCTGTTGGGAATGAGTACAGTATAACCCCCACTTCTGTATGGGAATACCCACATAATGCAGCATGCTGAAGAGGTGTCCCATGCAGGTGTGTCCCTAACTGTAAGCAGCACCCTGCCAGCATCCAGAACAATGGATTAATATGGACAGGATCTATTGCCATTAACACTTCGCACACATACCCTGTCACCCCAGGGGAATCCAGTGGCTCACAGACTGGGATTGTAGGAGTGACAGAATGCACTTGCCTGCTACAGATGGCCTGCATCACTACCAAATGCCCTACAGTCCTCTGTCAAAGGCCTGTGCCTCACCCGTACTGCCAATGTATGTTATCTCATGGGGTCCCAACTAACAACATAACACAGTCCACAAAACACAAATGCAAGGCCACATCAACAAATCCCAGTAGCATACCTACTATCTCCTACTGCATGAACTGTCGACCAACCCCTAAATACCACTGGGGTGAAGGGACAACTATAGGGATACTTCTCAAATATCACTCGCATAATGTTTGGAAGAGGATAGAATAACAGAGAGGGGGGTGTAGATGCATGGATGCCATTGAGTATGTGAAGTCTGAAACTCTGATGTGTGCCCATACTACCCCTGCCTGCAAACCCAGTAATGGGTGGCTACAAACCTGCTCATAAACCACAATGTGAAGAGGAACTGACCAGATATATGAGTCCTGCCTCTGGGTAACCTGGGTGAATCTGTACAGCTGACAGGTATGGCCACAGCAGGATATGTCCATTCTGTTACATTGATAGATGTTCAAGCAGGGGATCCTCAGCCACCACAGTACTAAGGTGCTGAACCATTTACACAGACCCATCAGCAGGTGTCTGCAGCTACCCATCCAGAATGGTATGAGTGTGCAAGAATATGTAGGCTGCAGACCACAATACTAGACACAGCTTCATTCATCTTGTTTTTCCCAGGAAATAACTGTGAGCAAATAAGTATATCTGTCAGTAGTTGATGACATAATACAACACAGTGTAAAACAGTACATATGTCTGAATATCTCTGCTAACACCAACCATATAACAGAAGCAGCACAGACACAATAGTTACAGTATCCCACTATCTTTCACCCTTTGTGACTCCATATTGTCAACCTATCTACAGATATCCTGCAGAAACAAGTTGCTAGCTTTTGGTGCAGAACACAAAATCCTGCACTGGAGTACAACCTACCTGGAATGGATTCACACACTCAGTACAGAAAGGTCATACTGGGCATGCTCCTACACTTAGAGAAATGAAGCCCATGGATGACAACAACAGTGGACTATACATATCTGTCAGTTGCACATGTCTGTACACACACCAAATTGCACACCATTCATGCTTTGCACACACATTGGATAGGAATACTTACACATATCCAAGGCCAACACGCTATAATAGGTCAAACATACACACACACACAGATGTGGAGAAGAGAGAGGCAGACAGTGCCATCATGAGGCCTGTCCCACCCACCACAAATCCAATTGGCCAATATCACACGATGTGGCGATGTCAAGTCACTGTAGACATTTGCTTTGGTAGCCCTCATCCCTATAGTGTCTGTGGTGCGTGTGATAACTGTGTAACATGATAGCATATGTATTCCCAGTCCTGTCAAATGTAAAGTTGTGTGACTCAGTGTTGTGTGTGTGTTTCTAGAGGAATGGTTTATGGCCCATTCACACATACTGCAGTTCCCATTGCAATGTAGGCGGTACAGTAGGCAGTAGGAGATAGTAGGTATGCTACTGGGATTTGTTAGTTATTCAAGCTATCTCCCTGCCAGGTCAGCCAGCAGCCTAGACACTTCACTTTTCTCCCATCCACTCCTACTCTCTTCCTCTTCCTGCAGCTCTCTTATTTTACCTATCTTACTCAGCCCTCAGCCCTAGTTAGGTGCAGTAGTGCATTTGCATTCCTCTGCCACCCTCCCCCTGTCCCTCCGTTCCCTCCCACTTTTCCTACTTTTTCCCTCCCTCTTCTTTATTTCTTACTTTTACTCTGCCTTTATATAGTATTATTCTTTCCCTCTGCCCTGCCTTACTTATCTCTAATCTTTTTTGCCACTGCCCCCACTTTCTCCTGGTGTCTTCCCTCCCATCTTCTCGCTCCATCCTCTCCCGAGTGTCTTCCAGCACAGACTCCCCCAAGTGCATCTAGCTGCCTCCTACCCTGCCCCCAATCTCCAGTTTTCCAGGGCATCTCACCACTGTTTCCACACCCATTCACCCACATTTCAATTACCACATACACCTCAGGCCTTGACACACCCAATACAGCCCACGCTTCCTTCTAACTATTACCAGGCACTACATTATCCATCATCCCCCTCCCACATCTCTTTCTTTCTACCCTACTCCCATCCAGCTCTTCTTATCCTTCTCTTTCTTATATACACTTTTCAATTTGCTTCTTCTGCGCTATCCTAGCAATATCATACATATCCTAAAATTACTATCACTCCAATGCTAACTATCATTCTCCTATCACCTACATACCCTTATTCCATCTTCATCTTCCACAACTTTCTTCATCAACCTACCCTCCAACCTCCCCACACCCACCCTCACTTCCTCCCATCCACCCCAATCTCACAACTTATCTTCATCTCCATGCCCTCACTTGCCCTCTTCCCTCCTCTCATCCCTCATATTCAACACCCATAACACAATCTCCTTTAAGCTAAATCATTCCTCAAATTCAACATTTCATACATAATAAAACGCATCTCTTTACCCCCATCTTCAAACCATTTTCATGCTCTTATCCTTTATCTTTGAATCCTATCTTCCATCTCCTATTCCTCCTCCTCCTCTCCCTACATTATCCATCCTTCTAAAGGCCCCTCCTCTTCCTCCTCCTACAAGCCTATATCCTTTACTTCTCTACTCATACAAGTATGGTGAATACTACTGATTACAGAAACTGCATGGCTCACACTTAAAAGACAGGAAACCCAAAAATCTATTTCCAGAAGCCACCCTAAGCTATTCATAAAGACAAAAGAAACTCCCCCTCTACTTCACCTTCCTTTGCTCCTTTTACCAAAAGAAACAAACCATAGTTGCCTCCTTAATTCCTCTTCCTTTCTTAGTTACCCCTCCTAGCAAACCTACCCCAACACAATTAACTTACATGAATTACTCCTCTCTCCTCGAACAAATATATCAACACACATTAATTCTAGCATCCCTCTCTTGAAACTGGGAGGGAATGATATTCAAATATTGAAAATATCTCTCAACCTCTCTGACAATACTTCCCAGTCTCCAACCAACCCTCTTACTCAATATTAATAACTTCTTCATCAGTCTCTGTCACACCCCCTTAACATCAATCTATATACAACTTCTCCCGACTCCTCAACTGTGTCACTCACCCTTCAACCCCCTCCTTACACCTGCTCCTTGACTCCACACCCAATCACCACCCCAACTATTTTACAAGCAATTTCTTCACACCACACCTCTAACAACACCTGCAACCAATCACAAACCACCACTTCATGATCTCTAATAATTGGAACACAACTTCATCACTACCCTGAAAACACACCCTTGGAAATTTTCATTGATTCCTAAGAAACAATTAAGCTAACAATTCTAAACTCAGACCCTAGAAAGAGCAGAGACCCACTTTAACTCCACATTTCTAAGAATAAAACAGACTCAGCCTGCAGGCTAACCCAAAAATAAAACAAGACAAGCCCCACAACACAACAAACTACTCTCTGCCATCTGGCAGAAAAAAAAGCTGGGACTCTAACTGAGAAACAAGACACCTTCTGATTACAGTAACCTCAAAACCCTCAACTGATAAACAAAAATATAATAACACACTCCAAACCAACATACTTCTTAACACCCCAGAGACAAACATCGCCTTTTTTAACTTTCCTACCCAATTTCACTCATCCCTCCCCTCAGCCTTCCACCCCTCCCAACCCCAGACCCAAACAACCAAGACTTGGACTTAGCTGTTTTCTTTCTTCCTATTTCATCCACTCCCTCTTCAAACTCACCCTCCCCTTCATCCATCGCCACCCCTCTCTACCACACCCACTCTCCTACCCATCTCAGCACACCTAACCCCCCATCTCTACTTCACATGGCTATCTTCCTCCTTCAAAACTACTCTTACTTCCCAAATTCTGCACCCTCCTCTTTATGCATGCATCTCTACTTCCCCTGCCATTCCCTACATCAGGCCTGTATCTACTCCCATTATCAAGAGCTCCTCCAGAATCTAAAGCATTTCCATAATGCCCTGATAACATTCCTCTGCATTCCTACACACCTATGGATGCCATTTCTAATAAATTAGCATTCCCAAGAACCATTTTCCATGTGTGAAACAGAAAATTCTATTACCCCAACTCAGCATTCATTTAACCCCTTGTCTTGGCAAAGTGTGTCTCTTAATAATTTTCGTCCTATCACTACAGTATCCCCCATGTCAAAACTTCTCTTCAGAGTATGTTTCTCAACTCCTGCCACATCTCTTACTTCCTAACTCTTTGCCAATCAGGCCTCAACACAGCCAATGCTCAAACCTCAGTACCTTTCTTGTGCCTGTCCATCCTTTCTCTCCTATGACAGGGTCTTGCTGCTCTGTCCTGGACAGCACATTGTCAGCTGACACCATTAACCCCATCTCCTCTTTCCTTTAAACACCCCACTATCTACAATCTCAGATTTAACTAAACTAAAGTAAACTTAGCTCTCTCCCTCTTTCTTAAATTGGTTTCTAGCCCCCTGTAGGCTACTTCCCCACAGTTCTATGGAACCTGCACTCTTACCCATTCCATAGCACCCCCACTGGAGTTCCCAAGGATCTATTTGTCATTAGCTTTCTTCAATATATCCCTTTTACCAAGCATCTCTCAATATCCAGCCTGCAAACATCAATGTACAGATGATTCCTCACCTCATTGCTCCAAAAGAACTTCCCTCCTGCTCCAAACAAAACTCCACATTTCACTCAATAACACCATAGCACTCCAAACCAACCAAAAATAAACTTGCAGTGCACAAAACTTATGGTTTCTCCTTCCAAAAGCTGCACCTTCTCAAGCTCCTCCTAAAGTCACACCTAGAACCCAAATTTAATACCCCTACCCAGCTAAAAATAAACTAAGCTACAATCGTAAACAACACATTCTACCATTACATTTCCATCCACTACTAAATATAAAAATAGCCCACCCATCAAAAACTAGGCTCCGTCTTACCTCATCTTCCAATACCTTCCAAGCTTCTCCAAATCACACTTGCTTCCTCTTTTCTCAACAATCCCTTTCTTATGAATTCTTCCATTACTGGTAAACTTCAGTTTCTTCCTAAAAACCACTTTTTCTTCTTGCTATAACCAAATGTAAGTCGCCAACAACCCACAGATTCTCCTACTTCCCATTGTTCTTCCCGCCCAAATTGTACTTGTACTATCATAAAATCAGCTTGCTTTTATTCCTTGAAGTTCTAAAATAAGCTCATTGCACCACCTTCTCTGTCTACCTCACTAAGAATACTGCTTGCCTTCAGACTTCAAGGTCTATTAAGACTCTTGAGGTCCTACTTTGCAACCATGTCATCCCCTACACAAACCACTTCCTCACTTCCATTGAAGCCCTTAATATCTTTTTTACTTGCCCGATCCCTGGAAATTACTATCTAAAATCCATTCGTACTATCACTACTTCCTACATGTTCAAAAATCACTTCATATCTAAGATGGGATATCTCTCCCTCCCTCTGTGATCTATCCATCCCCATCCCTCTCACTAATCCTAAGCTTATGTTTTCCTCACTAGATTATTTAACAAAATGTCTTCTGTTTTTTCTTCAAATGTTTCTTGATTGATTGCATATCTCAATATTAATTTATTATCTCTTATCTTTTATAATTTAATGTAGAATGTATTTATGTTTTATCTCTATAATTGTCTTAATCAAATGTTAGCACTCATGCTGATGTCAGTCACCTTGAAATAACCCTCTGGCTAACTCTCAGCCCCGTAAGCTCCATGGTGCTTATGATAACTGCATAATTCTATAGTGTAACATACTAGTTAGGTAGGAGTTATAATCCCAGACA